>NC_079907.1:566757-568620 GCF_024868665.1 Triplophysa rosa
AGCCTGTGTGTGTGTGTGTGTGTGTGTGTGTGTGTGTGTGTGTGTGTGTGTGTGTGTGTGTGTGTGTGTGTGTGTTCTCATGGGAAGGGGTGTGAATGGTTTTCTCTCTCTCTCTCTCTCTGGTAAAGCGTGGTGTCATTGACAGAATACATGAATGTCAGCGAGTGTCACTGCTGTTTCTCTCTGATGTCCTGAAGCTCAGAACACAATTACACCCGTGAGATCCTGTGGAGGGCCGGGGATGTTGTGTATTAATGAAGAACACACACCTGCCTTTCATGGCGCTCACAGTGGGAATATTTCACACACAGTTAACATTGTTCACCTTTAATCACACTGTGAATGTAATCATGTGTTCTCTGACAGGAACAGTGTGGAAGCCTCATTGTTTGGACTGCTCTGTCGTCTGATCTGGTTTTGTTAGTATACTCCACCCCGCTGTGTAAAGTCACATTTCAAGAGGAATAATAATAATAATGCCGTGTTATTATACATCACAACTGAGAGCAGAGCTCGAGATCAGACCTGTTTTTAACACAACTTATCAAGACAACCTGACAAGAGTCACAATTTTCAAAGACTGTTCTTTATATATTGAAATAGTTCAATGTATAGCCTCAGTCACGTGGGTAAAACACAATCAATGAATGATGTCACGCCCAACATTACACATACAGACACACCCACATCATGTGATTTCAAACGTATGTAGCTGGAAGCGATTCTGTTAATGTACCTGCGTTTAGATCTTCCAATAAGTTTGTGTGTGTGTGTGTAAGAGATTGAAGAGTTGTTTTAGGTTGTCTGGATTAGTGTCTGATTCTGTGTGTGTATCTAATTGTGCTTCTTAAGGAACAGGAAATGAACACATATGCACAGACATTTAGCTTTGAATAGGTTAAAAAGATTGTGACACTTTGAATAATTTACATTTATGACAAAACAACCCTCATCTCTCTCTCTCTCTCTCACACGCGCACACACATGTCTGGTTTATTATCTCCGTGGGGATAGTCCACAGGTGTAATGATTTTTATACTGTACACACTGTATATTTTGAAAACTTTTTGCATTTTTAGATTTAAAAAAAATATTGTTCTGTACAATTTATAAGCTTTTGTGCCCATGAGGACCTCAATTTTGGTCCCCACAGTGACACGAGTCCCCATGTGTTGGTGTGTGTTCAGGTTTAGGTCCCCACCGGGATATACAAACATGAACACACACACACAAACACATACACACACAGTTTTATTCATTGTGGCATCTCAGCGGATGTTTTACCTTAAAGTCTGGAGTTCTGGTTAGTTTTGACTTGTGAAGGTTAATCTGCTTCAGCTTTACCTTATTTACTCTGACAATCCAAAACGTACACAAACAACACAAAACTCACACATACACTGTACTGGTCAAAAGTTCAGGGTCACTTGACAACTTCAATTGTTTTTTATGATCTTTAAATAAAGAAAAAAAGTTTCTTTCATTACAAAATAATTTATTAAAAAGTGTTTTTTTATATGGATGACTTGGACTAGTAATAATGTTCACTCAAAGAGTTCAGAATAGATGGGAACTCCCTCAATACATTTTATTTCAGTTACATCACTGGCTGCTCTCACACAGGTCCTGTATGATTTTTGGTCTTCATATCAGATGTTCATGACATAATCTGTCAACTCTGTTCTGGGAACAGTTTTAGTATCCATTCTCTCACTCCTTTATTCATTTTGTACAAACAGTGGATTGCTCTAAAACATCATTTGCGCCACCTACAGGCTCCACCTGGAACATGAGATCACTTATATCAACTCTCTCTCTCTCTCTCTCTCTCTCTCTCTCTCTCTCTCTCTCTCTCTCTCTCTC
>NC_079907.1:571227-659142 GCF_024868665.1 Triplophysa rosa
AGTGTGTGTGTGTGTGTGTCTGCGTGTGTGTGTGTGTGTCAGTGTGTGTGTGTGTGTGTGTCAGTGTGAGTGTGTGAGCGTGTCAGTGTATGTGTGAGCGTGTCAGTGTGTGTGTGAGCGTGCGAGTGTGTGTGAAAGGGAAACGTTGTGTGATTGCTGTCATACCTGACGGTCAGGTCTCATTCTTGAGAACACTTCCTCTAACAGAAGGTGTCTGTGTGTCGGTGTGTTCTCATCATGGCTCTGTGGAAGAGAAAACTTCACATCTCCACCTGGCGCAAACATAAAGCCGCTCCTGAGTAAGACAGTCACGTTTGTCTGATATTACTGATGTTACTGTGATCAGGTCATTTTACACACACCCTGTGTGTGTGTGTGTGTGTGTGTGTGTGTGTGTGTGTGTGTGTGTGTGTGTGCGTGTGTTGTGTGTGTGTGTGTGTCCTGTCACTGGTTGAGTTGTGTTTAGGCTGGTTTGGGTCAGGTTATCTACACTGGATGTTATCGACACATAATTTGCCTCTGTGTTAATGATTCATTGAAAGGTCATGTAAGGTTTATTGTACTGACACATTACTTTCATCACATCATCATTTAAACATTTGAATCGTATGACATGTTTTCACATGACTGTAAAGGTACTGTACCGAGTCCCATGATGCTTTGTTTGCTGCACGCTAATGAATGTTCACTCTCTGTTACAGGGCGGAGAAAACAGAAGTCCTCAATGAAGATCTCCTGCAGGTGAGTCACGTGTGTGTGTGTGAAATATTCACGTGTGTGTTTGTGCACATGGATGTTTTATATCTGTGTGTGTGTGTGTGTGTGGTCTCTGTACAGGTGGAGAAGCGTCTGGAACTTGTTAAGCAGGTTTCTCACAGCACACACAAGAAGTTGACCGCATGTCTGCAGGGTCAGCAGGGTGTAGAAGTGGACAAGAGGTCCGTCAGGTCACCTTCAGTAAGTCACCCATCGTCTGTTTCACGCTTCTTTAGTTGTTCTGCATTGCTGGAATGAAGCTTCTTCATTAGATCGGTACATTTCTCTTTTACATTTATGCATTTGGGAGACGCTTTCGTCCAAAGTGACTTACATTTCAAGTTCAAAGTTTATTTGTCACATACAAACCCATACATAGTACGACATGCAGTGAAATGCTTTTTCGACTGTCCGAATAAAGTAGACACATTGATTACACGTGTCCCCGGGAATTAGCGTTGCTAAAGCAATTCATAATGTTTGTGTAGCATTGCATACTGTGCTCAGATTTGTATACTTAAACTGGCTTTCCGAATTCTTTAAAATGTTTTGCGAGCAGAAGAAGCTTCCTCTGACATCATTGGCTCAGTGTTTGGTGGATGGTGCGCTGGTGTTGGGTGATGATTCTCTACTGGGGTAAGACTGGTTTTAAAACACGCACAATAAATCATACCAGTATGTAGTGTTTACATTCGCATTAGTTACATGCAGTGTCAGCACCCTTGCAATTAGTTATGCAGTCTCTTAAATGTTAAAATCATTTATGATCTCATGATAGTGTTGCAAATTGAAAACTTACTGTAAATGTGTGTGTGTGTGCGTGTGTGTGCATGTGTTCATGTGTGCGTGTGTTCATGTGTGCGTGTTCGTGTGTGTTCGTGTGTGTGTGTGTGTTCGCGTGTGTGTGTGTGTATGTGTGTGTGTTCGTATGGGAAGTGTAAACCCTACGGTATGGGGACAAAATGTCCCCACAAGGACAAGGATTTTGGATATTGCCATCTTTGTGGGGACATTTTGTCCCCATACCGTAGGGTTTACACTTCCCATACGAACACACACACATACACACACACACGAACACATGCGAACACACACACACACACACACGAACACCCTACGGTATGGGGACAAAATGTACAGTATAAAAACCATTGTGTCTATGGAATGTCCCCATAAAACATGGAAACCCAATATGTGTGTTCGTGTGTGTGTGTGCAGGAAGATGCTGAAGATCTGTGGAGAGACGCAGGACAGACTCGCTCAAGAACTTCTGCTCTTTGAGCTTCAAACAGAGCATGATGTCATTGAACCGCTCTACACACTCGCTGAGGTGTGTGTGTGTGTTAATGCTGTCATGCTGTCCATGTCAAACCTGCAGATTAAATAAGACACAATTCATTGATTTTGTGATATAAACTGATGTGTAACAAGCATGTACATGTGTAAATCTAATGTAAATAACGGAGTAAATCACCTGCTCACCTGCTCCTCATGCATCCTTTTTATTAAAAGTATGTGTTCTGAATAAGTTCATGATGTTTCAGAAAAGCAAGGCACTTTATATAAACGTTATATGCCTCTGTTTATTCTTCATATGGTTCTTCAAAGATTGAAATTCCCAACATTCAAAAGCAAAGAAAACATTTAGCAAAACTGGTACTGGACATGGATTCTGCTCGCACACGGTGAGACATGCACGCACGCACACACACACGCACGCACGCACGCACGCACACACACACACACACACACACACACACACACGCACAGGCTTTGGTTGACTATCCCCGTTGGGACAGTCCATAGGCGTAATGTTTTTATACTGTACAAACTGTATATTCTATCCCCTATCCCTAACCCTATCCCTAAACCTAAAGATCATAGAACACTTTTGGCATTTTTAGATTTGTAAAAAATATTGTTCTGTACAATTTATTAGCTGTTTTGCCCCTGGGGACCTAAATTTTGGTCCCCACGGTGACACGAGTCCCCATGTGTTGGTGTGTATTCAGGTTTAGGTCCCCACCGGGATATACAAACATGAACGCACACACACACACACACGCACGCACGCACACACATAACACGCACGCACGCACGCACACACACACATAACACACAAGCACGCACACACACACACACACACACACACACACACACACACACACACATAACACACAAGCATGCACACACACACACATAACACACGCGCACACACACACACACACATATCACACACACGCGTACACACACAGAGGTGTGTTTATCTTGATATTATAATGATTAGACAGCAATAGATCATCATGCAGTAAATATAAATGCTGATGGATATCACTCTCCAGATGTGACTCCTCCATTGATGATGTCATTCTCTCCTCTGAACTGTAGGTGGCACCAGTCATCTAAATCTTCTACTTTGCCCAATAAAGAAACATCAACCGGGGCCAAAGGCGATGCTCTCAGAGAGGAGATGGAGGAGGCGGGCAATCGTGTGGAGATCTGTCGGGTGGGTGGGGCTTATTTCTCTTTTATTGATCACCCTATTAGTGTTCAGATTTACTCTCTCTCTCTGTCTGCAAAACAGTTCTGCTTATGTAGTATCGGTTCTCAAACTTGAACAGAACACATATTGTCAAATGTTAGTGTATATGTCAACATCACCTCTGTGTTTCACAGTGTAAGTACGAATCAGTTTTAATGTAAGTGTTTATTTTCCAGGATCAGCTCTCAGCAGACATGTACAGTTTCATGGCCAAAGAAATTGATTACGCTAACTACTTCCAAACGGTGAGGTTACTGAAACAAACCGCTCCGATTCACAGATCTCTGCTCATAAACTTACAGCCAGACAATAATCTCTCTCTCTCTCTGTCTGTGTAGTTGATAGAAGTTCAGGCTGAGTACCACAGGAAATCTTTAGAGTTGCTCCAGAATGTTATACCACAGATTAAAGCTCACCAGGGTGAGAATGAAGACTGGACTCGCACACACAAGTCAAATGCAAACAATATACAACAATATCAAAAAGTTGAGGAAATATTCTGTATGACTGTGAAAAAGAGATGCCACCAGATCAACAGATGTTCCTGGATGTGTGTGTTTCAGAGTCATGGGTGGAGAAGCCGTGTTACGGGAAACCTCTGGAGGAACATCTGTCTCTGAGCGGGAGAGAAATCGCATTTCCCATTGAAGCGTGTGTGACCATGCTGCTGGACTGCGGCCTACAGGAGGAGGTGAACACGTCGCATCCTTTCAATAAAACGTGTTTGTGTGTGTGTGTGTGTGTGTGTGTGTGTGTGTGTGTGCGTATTTGTCTATCTAAGTGTGTGTTGTTCAGGGTCTGTTCCGAGTGGCTCCATCTGCATCTAAACTGAAGAAGCTGAAGGCGTCGTTGGATTGTGGCATTCTGGATTTTCAGGAATGTTCTGCGGATCCTCACGCCATCGCCGGTAAACCGACGTTCCTCTGATGGTTTACATCATCACTCAGTTTCAGCTGATCTCAGATCTGTGTTTGCGCTCTATAGGTGCTCTGAAGTCATACCTGCGCGAGCTGCCTGAACCTCTGCTGACCTTTGACCTGTATGACGAGTGGATACAAGCCACGAAGTGAGCGAGTGTGTTTGTTTCCAACAGTTTGTGTGGACACTTGTGTTCGTGTGCTTATTCAGGAGTGTGTGTGTGTGTGTGTGTGTGTGTGTTTGATATCAGTATCGCAGATCAGGACAAACGTCTGCAGGCGTTATTAAACACATGCGAGAAACTGCCCAAAGCCAACAGTGACAACTTTAAGTGAGTCTCACACATTTCTGTACAGTATATTACTGTGAAAACCTTCAGAAACTGAAGACAGTGTTTGATGTCCGTCAGGTATTTGATCAAATTTCTTGCCAAGCTGAACGAGTATCAGGATGATAATAAGATGACGCCGGGGAACATGGCGATAGTGCTGGGGCCCAATCTGCTGTGGGCGAACACTGAGGGGTGAGCGAGCACGCTTACATCCACACACACCTCTTCTCTTTCTCATGTCGCTCACGCTTGTGTTTCTCGCAGGAATATTACAGAGATCATGACCACGGTCTCACTGCAGATCGTCGGCATCATCGAGCCGATCATTCAGCACGCCGACTGGTTCTTCCCTGGAGGTGAGAAGCACACAATGACCGATGAGATGCCCTCAAATCACTCTGTTTTAGTGAAGCTGAAATTGTTTTCAAGCATTTACAATCTGAGCGTTTCATATTTCATCGCAGAGGTTGAATTTAACGTGACGGGTAACTACGGCAGCCCCGTCCACACCAATCACAACGCTAACTACAGCTCCATGCCTTCCCCTGACATGGACCAATCGGAACGCAAGACGCAGGATCAGAGCAGACGACCCCTCAGCGTTGCCACGGATAACATGATGCTGGAGTTCTACAAGAAAGATGGGTACGAGAAAACAGAAGCACGTACACAAGTCCAGTGGTGTCGTATTCACAAACAAATGACTCTTTTGAGTGAATCAGACAAAATGACTCTTGAATCATTGCTTTGTTAAGTTCAAATTGGGTTTGGTGTAGTTATGGTTCGTGAATGTTGATTCCTCGCGACTCGTGTGTCTCTCTTCTGCTTTTTAACGTTTATGCTTTTATTTCACAATCGCAGCATCAGGAAGATTCAAAGGTACGGAAATCCTCTCTGTCTCAATCTCACCTTTTCTGTTTTCCTTCCAAGACGCTGTGATGTCACAATACTTTTGAAGAGTATAAACATCACCAAAACTGGACCTGAAGTTGTGAATTGCGTTGAACGTTTGAAGCATCTGATTGGTTGTTGTGTGCCGTATGTGAAATCTGACATTTGTCTGCCCCGGTGCAGTATGGGAGTGCGAGTCATGGATACGTCCTGGGTGTCTCGGAGAGGTTCCTCATCGTCACGTAAGAGTTCGTCGACTCCGCCCAGCGTCCAGCCGCCCGCGCCGCCCTTCGATTCGCTGAACCCTGAGCAGCCGGTCGATCTCTCCACCTCCCCCTCCCAGACTCCGCCCCCCATCAGCGGCGACAGAACGAGGTAAAGAGAGAGAACCAATAGAAATCAGTTTCGTTCACCTCAACATTCGCCTCGTCTGCTGCGGTGCGTTTCTTCCTCTGTGTCTCAATCTTCATCATCTTTTCAGCTCTGATGACGCGTCGTCCAATTGGTCGGATTCCTGTTACGCCTGCCCCTCCCCCGAGGAGGAAAGGCCTCCCCCTCCGTACCCGTTTTCTTTCTCCTATTCGTTTTCTCACCCCTCGCCCCACCCTCGAGCGCAGTCCTGCGCGCGTCCCGTCGCTCCTGTGCCCGAATCCGTCACGCCCGCGCCGTCTCCTCCCCCCCTGTCCGCCCGCTGGTCCGTTCACACCCTCCCTCCAGTCCTTCCGGCCTCCGGCTCTCTGGACATCAACTCTAATCCTAAACCCAGTTTCCTGCACCTGTCCAGACAGGGCTCGGTCCCCGCAGACCCCTCGCATGCGCCGCACGCCGACTCTACCCCCCCGCCCGTTTACATCAAACCCCCGCTTGTTCTGCCCCGTCATGACTCCCCCCACCCTAACTTTACCCCTCACGCTGCTTCTCCACCATGGGCCGCCTGCGTCAGTGTCCGAGAGAGAGGACTCAGAGTGCCTAGGTAATTACCCACAATCCCCTACAAACTACCTGAATTTAGGGTATTTCGTGGGTTTTGAAGCAAATTTCGAATACTATGTGTGGAGAACATTCACTCAACATCATAATCTCGTGTTTGACGGGAGGTGGCTTTTAGATGGTTTCGCATCTGAACTCTTCATATACTCATTTAGCAGATGCTTCTATCCAAAGCCACTTAAAGTAGAGGAAGACAAAAACAAGTGATTCATCTTAAGAAGCCAATAATCACGTGTTTCAGACACAACGTTCAGCTAGTATAAACCAAAAGTCAAAAGATTTATTTGGAGTAGTTCTAAACACATATTACAGTAACGACTCAGAATGAATAGACTAACATTTGGAGTTTTGTCTTTATTGCACTTTCCTTAATGTTCTAAATGTGCCGGCAGAAATATGTGACCCTGTATTGTTTTGTTACCTGTAACCTCCAAAAAAGCAATAAAAAAACTTGAATAAAAAAGTAGTAAGTGCTTTTGGAATAGGTGAGTTAAAAACATTTTGTTCAGATCGATAAAGACACATTGCTTTGGGTCAAAGCAAAAAAGTTATTTTTTCCCTGTTGAACATTTAAAAGGCAAAAGTGTAAATGTTTCTGACTCTACATTTTTGGTCAAAACCCACTAGAAAAGAAAGATACTATAGTATTCTGCAGTTTCACCTATAGTCAATAGAAGAAATGTAGTACATATTGCAGTATAATATAGTTTTACCTATAGGGATTTGACTACAGTTTATTACTATAGTCTTTTTTCATGTGGGGATGGAGACATTTTCTTAAACAGTATACAAGAAGACACTTCTAATGTCGTCGGGTACAGTTTAGAGTGAAAGTCAAGTGAATCAAAGATTAAACAAATACTTCAACAAAATTGTTGCAAATATACGTTAATTTCAAGTTCCCTTTACTGCTTTAAAAGGGAGTAAAATCCCCACTGTTCAGTCAAGGACACATGCACGCAACACACACACACATGTTGGGTTTCCATGTTTTATGGGGACATTCATAGACACAATGGTTTTTATACTGTACAAACTGTATCTCATATTCCCTCCCCCTAACCCTAACAATCACACACAACTGTCTGCTCTTTTACATTTTCACAAAAGTTCATTCTGTATGATTTATAAGCTTGTTTCCTCATGGGGACCAAAACATGTCCCCACAAGGACAAGGGTTTTGGATATTGCCATCTTTGTGGGGACATTTTGTCCCCGTACCGTAGGGTTTACCCTTCCCACACACACACACACACACACACACACACACACACACACACACTCTTTCAGTAAAGACAACTGCAAAAAAACTCAACAACAATAAAAGCTTCACAAAATTTTGCTTCACTTGTGTGTTAGTTTGTGTGTATTCAGTGCAGTTATTGTGTGTTTGTGTTTATTCTGTTGTCAGTTCTCCAAAGACTAGAGAACCTTCACCTGTGATTGGTCAGAGAGGAATTTCACCTACGACTCCATCATCTGGACAGATGCAGTTATCAGATCAGAGTCCACACGCACTGCGTAAAGGTTTGAATGAGTTTGAATGATCAGATGCACATCGCTGTTTTAGGAGTTTGACTTCATGTCTGTTAGTCATGTGTGAGCTGGTGGACTGACACAAACACTTATACAAATAATACAGAATGCAGTCCAAAACTATTTATGACGCACAAAATCTAATCATGTAGGTGAACCAAAGCCTTTGGCTTTACAGTCTGTTTCGAAATAAAATGAAATTCATGAAAATCTTCAAACACAGAAAAGGAAAATTACTCATGAGATGATATGTTCTGATACTGATCTCTCTCTTTCATCCTTCAGTTTCCAAAAAATTAGCCCCCATCCCTCCGAAGGGGCCATATTCTCCATCTGGCTGCGTGTCGGACATTTCTCCGGGTCCCTCGCCCGTCAGCCTGTCCCCGACGCCTCCCAGCACTCCCTCTTCATACGGCTTCAGTTACCCGCAGGGCGGCTCCGCCGTCACCTCACCCGGACACGCCCACAGCCAGACGCCCAGCAGCCCCTCTCTCTCCTCGCCCCCTCCCCTCGCAGGCACCCTTCCCAAATCCCGACCCACCCCTAAACCACCCCGTCAGAGACCCAACCTGCCTCCTCCACGGCCTCCGTCGGGTACATCGGGTCTGAGTCCACAGCCGCCGGATCACGCCGCGGGTCTGCTGGACGGATTAGCGCCCGAGAGCATGTCTACAGGTAAAGTCATCAGACACGCTGACGCGCCGCGGCTCCGTTCTAAAACCACGTGAATGTTGAGCGAGATATATTTCATTTTGTGTATCAAGTTAGATCAGTCAGTATTTGTGATTTATGACCCGTTACCGTGAGACGCTCTGAAGCTGATTGGATGTTGACTTCTGTCTGCCTGTGCACTCTGGATGTTGTTGTTTTGCAGCGGTTTGAGAGCGGGGGGGGGTCGGTGGGCTTTTGATTCAGACGGGTAAGAAGCAGCGTGTGTATTTGATCTCACCCGACGTCACGCCTCCGCCCGGCTGTGTCTGCTGTACATGCGTGACATCATTCCTGCTGTTTTTTCCCGTGTGCTTCTGGCTGTGTTCACCGCGTTACTAACACTGTCTGCATGGCTCTGACGTGTCAAACCCCACCCCAGCACCTCCATGACGCCCTGAACCCCAAATGCTCATCATCTGAGAAACACACTACCGTTAAAGAGAGCGTTCACCCAGACATAAACATTCTCTAGATCTTCTTTTGTGTTCTGCAGACGAATCGAAACCACACGAGGGGGAATAAATGAAAGAATGTTCATTTTTGGGCGAATCATCACTTTCATGTTATTTTAAGAAAAGTGCTTCCCATGCAGCTGCTGAGAAGATGCTCCCGAACATTTGGTGAAAATCTCACCGTCACGTGTTTGTGTTGTAATGTACGCTACGCTGGTATCACTCATGTTGTCTCTGTGTGTCTGCACCTCTAGACTCACTGTGCGATCTGGATGTTCCCGTGATAAACGTCGAGCTGGGTGAAATTCTGGATGAATGCTCGTGGAACTCTGAGCTTCTGTTGGACCCCAGCGGTCGAGTGGAATCAGAAGAGGAGTCAGAAAGCACGGCCCTATGACGTGTCTCTACCCACAATCCTTTGCTCCTGCTCTTCATTGTGCTGAGAACATTCCTGACTGGAAATCCCATGACAACACTAAACTACGTCAACACGTCATTCTACATTACTGCGCTGTTGTGGTCCTGTCGTCTTGGTTTGGTTTTGTTTCGTTGCCTTATCTGAGTTTTGCACTTTGGCCTTGAAGTCCGTATAGCATCTCGACGTGTTCTGATGTTTGTGAACCACAGGTCTGCGCTTTTTATTGTTGCTCTGTACACACATGCATGATGGACGTCTTTGTTGACATTCATTTTTTACAGCGTCGTGTCACAAGCATTGTGTTTTTAAGGGGATTTTAGTAGGTTTATTATGAAACGTCTCATGGTACTGACCAGTGGAAGGTGTTGTACTGCGGTACCATTGCCCTCACGAAAATTAACCATGGTTTTTTTTTGTGGTACAAGTGTAGTAACCATGTTTTTTTTTTGTGGTACAAGTGTAGTAACCATGGTTTTTTGGTGCATTGATTACTTAGGGCAAAACCATGGTTTTACTACAGTAACCATGTTTTTTAGGTTTTAACTGTAGTAAAACCATGGTCAGTGTTCGTGAGGGTGAAAATACTATAGTAAGATTACTGCAGTGACACTGAATGAATGCTGGAACATGTGTAGTTACATCAAGCCTTGATAGATTAAAGAGAACAGAAAATATAACAAAACACAAAGAACGTGAAGGTTTGTATGTGGACGGAGAGCAGAAAACTGTGAGTTTGAATGTGTTTTATAATTTCACACGGATGTCGTGTGGGGGTCTGGGGTTCTTTTTGATCTTCTGTGTCATTCAGGATTTCATCGTTTAAAAGAGATTACGCTCATGAACAGCAATTTCTGTCGGAAGTAATAATTCCTCGATTCACTTGACCATAAAACACATGCTATACACATGTCCAGGAATGTTTTATTTGTGTGTTTTCCGGACCCGGCCATCACAATTTTCACATTTTCATGCATGAATTTTTCATTTACAAAGGAGTAAAATCTTTGCAATGGGTTGAATTACTGTAGCGTAGTGTGCATCATGCTGCAGAGGGGTTTAAGTTTCATGATTTTGTTTT
This sequence comes from Triplophysa rosa, assembly GCF_024868665.1. Classification (NCBI taxonomy): domain Eukaryota; kingdom Metazoa; phylum Chordata; class Actinopteri; order Cypriniformes; family Nemacheilidae; genus Triplophysa; species Triplophysa rosa. The sequence goes on from NC_079907.1 coordinate 581,851, forward strand.
TTATGTTTTTCACGGGCCGTCACTGACGTTACGTGTCATAAAGTGCTGTAAGTATTAGCAACTCCAGACGTCACGCATCCGGTCAGACGTGTATATAGTCTATAGAGAAACAAGATCAAATATTTGTGAAGGCAGACATTTATGAATTCTTCTCTCTCTCTCTATAAATATACAGACATGTTATTTTTGCTTCAGACGCAATACTGGTACATGTACATAAACGAATATAAATATGCTGCGGTTCTCATGAAAGGATGTTTGAAGAGTCGTTCAGAGAACAGAATTGCGACAGAGATTAAACAACGAAGAAGTCACAAGTTTACCTCGTATGGTCTGATTGTTGTGTTAACTTATTCAGACCGAACATTATTTCTGTGAGTCTGTTATTTATTCTTTAAAGTCAACATGAAACTCACAGCGGTCATTTAACAATATAGTCATGACATTCGGTGAGTAAACCTCTTATTTCACGTTGACTTTAAAAAAGTGCGCATGTGCGTGTGTGTTTGAATAATTGTCATTTGTGGTTTGTCTGATATAAAACATGACTTCAGGTGTTCAGTAAGATGTTGGTTTAATAGATCAGGGTAACTTAACTGTGTGGAAATGATGCCGAACCAAAATGTTAAAACTCCATCTTTTGCTTTACATTTATGATCAGAGCAGATCTGTCAGGGCGATGAACTGTCGTGTATCTGCGAAGCCGAATGTTCTTGTGTTTTGCACACGCATGTGAAAGAGAGAAATCCGCGTTTCAGCAGGTATGAAAACTGATTTACAGCAACATCAGGCGAAATCTGCAGACTTTGTTTTCTGTGCTGTTTCTGAGTGAAAATCTGAGATGTCCGAAATGTTCTCGCACAGGCCGAGGAGCAGATACTGTAGATTCTGTGTGTGTGTGTTGGGTGTAAATCTGGATTATTGTCACGTGGATCTGATGAATCTCATCTCTGTAAACCTGCTGCATGCTTTGCTTTCATTCCTTATAATGTATCTCGATTTCAATCCCTTTATCAATGCTGTCGTAGTTTGTCGAACGAAAAGGATAAATAGACACTATAGCAACAAAAATATCAGCTGCTTATGAAAATAACGCTTACGTTTCCTGTAGTGAGACACAACAACACTACAGCCGATGGCATGCCACACCCACAGATTGTCCGTTCACACTGACAGTGATTTGATCTGGACATAAGAGTCCGTGTCAGTGTAAACGGCTCTCGAGAATTCACTTCACATTAAAGTCAACGCTGTCGTTTTACAGCCGCCACACGAAGCTCTGGAGCGTTTCAGTAAGACGTATTAATCTCACCGTCTCGTGCATATATGAAATATTTAACGAGACACAACTGGAAACCCACCGTGTGTATATTAGTGTGGTGGGGTGTAAAGTCATGCATGCACTTCTGAAGGGGTTGCAGTTTCGCTTGGGAGTCTTTGACTCGTGTCGTTGTTTTTACGGGGAGGTTCTGTGTGTAAAATGTGTTTTAAATGGAAAACTGGAATAGTTTGAGATGTGATGCTCAAAGACTCATGAAGTATAAAGAACAACATCGGAATGTGATCTGAATTAAAAAAGCATTTTCATTTACTTCTGTTTGTACATGTAATTTATTTCTTTTAGGATTTTTTTTACATTTTTACTCTGCAATGTGAAACAAGATTTGATTTCATCCGTCATTCTGTGTCTGGTCATTCAGAGAATGTGAAGAATGTTCCGCTGCAGGCCACACAGATTCTGTCAAAATAAAAGTCGAAAAGATCAGAATTTACTTCGTTATTTAAATCATTACTACTGCAAACAAACACCCTCAAATGAACTGAATTACAGTATATGATGTCACTCATTCCACTAAATGAAAAGCCAGTGATGATGTTGTCAAACACGAAGCTGTTCAGTTAGACATAAAACTGATGGAATAAAGCAGAAAACACACATTTCTCTTTTATAGCTCAGAGTTCTTAGTTATATTTTGCCCATCAACCCCGTAGATTATGAGAAATGTTGGAGTGAGATCTCAAACTCTGCAGAGATCTCTGGGGTGTTTATTCTCAGTAGGAACATGTGAGAAAAGAAGTATTCTCTTTGCTGTGTTATAGAAACAAATGAGACAATAAAGAGATGTCATGTGGGTTTCATTCAGGTTAGATGAGTGAATATGAGAGTTTGTCCAGGAATGAAATGTTCATGCAGTGAACTCGACACGCTTGCATGCGCAACCATCTCAGTTTCATGCAGTTTCATACCTGCCGCCCTAAAGCCAAACTCTACACTGTGGTTGGCTGAAAACTCCCGAAAACATGGCCTTTAAAAACCATGTACAAAACAACACACTTAATAAACTGTTATGTAAGCAAACATGTCAAACCTGCTTCAACCATAGCGCAACAATTTCAACAAGACAATGGTATAAATTATATAATATATAGCATATAATATAAATATATGATTTCCTTATAGTACAGCTTTTATATCATCAAAATCAAATTCGTTTAGTATTCGTAATTTAATGTTTATGCTGTGAATTATATTAACAATGTCCCCATGTCCCTCATCTGAAGGTTAATGTAAAATGATGATGATTAAGATGTCTCACCAGAGTCCAGCAGCTGATGTAGAGGTGAATGATATGTGTCCAGATACTGCACTGGACTCAACAGCGCCTCCATCTGTACAAGACGACACACTGCAGTCTGTGGAGGAATCAGCTGTGACTTCTGCAGCACCTCCTCCGGAATCTCTTTACATTCCTGATCAAACACACGTCGTACATGCATAATATTATAACAAATAAACGAGTCAAATTTAACTGATCGAATTAAATCAACCAATTGCTCAGCAAAAGTATTCGCTGATAAATCGTTCATCAGTTTTTTTCGAAACCTCATGGTTTGGGCAAGTGATTCACTGATTCCATAAGTCCAACTCGACTGAATCACTTTTCTTTTCTCAACCTAAACTGATTTGAGACCAGTTAAAGTTTTCGATTTCTTTAGTTGAGACGTCATTGATTGGTCACTTTAACCAGCTGATGTCAAGGCGAAGCATCGTTTGCTGGAATCATGTGACTCGGTTCGATTCAGATTTTACTGAACAGGCATCGTGTCGTAATCCGATTATAAATGTCTCGTCAAGCCTTCGAAGCTTCGTGCACATATTTGACGGGGCTCGTGGAACATCAGCCGTTAAGAAAAGCACACATTTAAATTAAGAAAATACTTTAACACAAAATGAAAGCATCATAATATGAATTCCTAAATAATGTATTAACCCAAAGAGGATCCGAACGCAGCTCGACCATGCGTCAAGTCGCGCGCAAATTCATCATGGCATGGCGCGCCCACTTTAACATAATATTACCTTTCGATCATTTTATCATACACATTTATGCAAAAGAATAAAACTTAGCGGTTCATGAGAGGCGGTCAGTCATTGTTATTGACAGACACGCTCAGTGTGGCCGTTGCGTGGAAAAGTTGCCTCAGAAATAAACGAGGGCACATTACACGGATCAGCATGAGGGTACGTAAAAACACACAAAAAAAGTTAAATGAGCTAACTGTTAAAACAACTATACATCTTTTACTATTAATGCATGCGTTGATATGCTGAGGGGTTTACACCACAAACATGCGCCCTTCACGTGCTCTCGGAAATTTGATCATTCCCACTTCAACCCGGAAATGATTTATGGAACGGTGCTCTTTTAATGTTAGCAGAAACGTGTAATGTTTTGATGCTACTAAATCATCAGTAACATTCATGTTTTAATGTTACTACATAGAGAGGTTACTTCCAGGTTGAAGTGGAAATCATGGAAGGCAACGTCACATAAACACAGCATTAGATGCTGAAATGGGGGTCAACCGCGCCGCCATATTGGACCGGGAATTTCGAGAATGTATAATTGTTTTAAGGATTTATGAAAACTCATGCTTGAAAAGGAGTTGTTGTAAACACTGACTCAATAACAATTAATGACATTTACATGAAGTCATTTAGCAGACGCTTTTATCCAAAGCGACTTACAAATGAGGCGTAACAAATGGAAGAAATCCGTGCAACAAAAGGGCAGCAGGGCACAAGCGCTATAGAACTGATGATACAGTAAATGAACGATGTGCGTGCGTGTGATGTTTATATGAATCTGTACCTTGATGTTCTCTCCTGCAGTGTGGAGGTGTGAGGCGAGTCGGAGGAGCTGATGAAGTGTTTGGATGACGAGTGTCTCACAGCTCTGCTCGTCTGAGTTCACCGTGAGTCTGCCGTCCTTCAACAGCGTGAAGCTCCACTGCTGGAAGAGTCTGCTCGAGATGTCATGAGAAACCAGCAGGACTCTGGGCGTCAGCATCACGGCACTGTGAGTCACAGAACAACTTTAAACGTCTGGAGGAGCGGTGGCGCTACAGGAACACGTACACAAAACTTTGGATATCACAGTTTTCAATCAGGTGTGCATACATGAAAGTAAATGGGTTCGTCTTGACTCGAGCATGTAAAGGCTGGACTGCTGTTAAAGATGTTCAGAGTCGATCTCACCTGTCTGGGGTTTTCTGCATGTGTGTCAGGTCTTGAATAACAGACAGTAGAACCTCCGTAGAACACTGGGATAGGATTGATTCATTCAGGTTTTGTTTTACCTCTATTTTTAATATTGAATAAACACACACACACACACACACACACACACACACACACACACACACACACACACACACACACACCTCGATGACGTGCAGAGCGTGTTGAGGGTAAAGCAACAGAAGACCTGTGACATCTTCACCTGCTCGACTCCTCTTCTGACTGTAAATGAACTTCTCATAGTGATCTGACACGAAACACAAGAGTCAATCACTTAATATCACTGTGTGTCCTTAATCATCACAAACATCATGTTTAAAAGAATCAGAGAGAGCGGCGAGCTTGTGTAAACAGATGCCACTAAGCTCTTAAAACTGTTGTAAACGTGTCCTACCCCCCACAGTCTGTCTGTCAGCGAGTCCAGGCGGGAGACCACTGACCACAACAAGCCTGTGTAACAAAAACTTCTGCCAGAGACAGAGAGAGAAACAGAAGAGAAACTCTCTCTTTGTTCAGGCATGTTGACTGTGTACAGAGAGACAGATGAAATACTTAAACTTTTAAATCTAAATTGACCCCCCAAAAAGTTTTCGGTCACACGAAACTGAAATGTCATCTGCAAAAACAGGAGCATGTCATCGTCAAAAGTAAAAGTTTCCAAACAAAATTTCTGACAAAAATAAGTATGTTGAACGTGATAAAACAATATGATGTCAAATCTGATAATAGAGAAATTCGAGCAGATGTAACCTTAAACATTGCAGCGTTAGGAAAAAGTTAGCAAACCTTTAACCAGAACCATTTTCCTTGAATTATTTAAAACAACAGATGATTCAGATGATGATGGTTCAGATAAAATCACTGATATTCATTCTCCCCCGAGCACTGACCATCTCATCATTGGGCCATCGCTGTTTTCTGTGCGCGAGCCGCTGGTGATATAAACTGGTACCAGTGTCCTCTTCAGACGCTTCTCTACTGGAGCTCAGGACGTCTTTCTCCATCTCCTGTCTGTGACTTGTAACCCTCTCTTCTTGTTTACAGGGTCTATGTCATAGAGACGTCTGTACTTTCTGCCCCATGCCAATTAAATTCAGTCCATTGTGTTGTGTTCAGGGACTCAAAGCCAGACGCTCTGACAGCACGTATGACCCTCTCACCGCCTGCCACCCCAACACAGGTATCCTGTTTACTCACCATGACAACAGCTGGCACACCCTCACCTGCCCAAACTGAATGACTTGATCCAAATATGAAAGCTTGTTTGTGATTGGCTGAAACTCGTGGGCACGTCTGGGTTTGTTTATAAAATGTGACCCTGGAGCACCAAACCAGTCTTAAGGATCACGAGAATATTTGTGGCAAAAGCCAACAAAACATTGTATGGGCCAAAATGATCCATTTTTCTTTTATGCCAAAAATCATTAGGTTATTAAGATCATGTTCCATGAAGATGTTTTGTAGGTTTTCCTACCGTAAATGTATCAAAACTTTATTTTTGTGAGAGGATTCAGCAAAATCACTAGCAAAAATGGACGGAAACACGCCCTTAAAGGGGTCATATGGCGCGAACACATGTTGTTCTGTGTCTTTGGTGTGTTATAAGTCGCTCATGCGTGTATTAGACGTGTAAAGTGGGGGAACAAAAGAGTCATTCTATGTAAAAGCGAATGCTCACCCAGACCTGCCTGAAACACCTCGTGTAGCCACACCCCGACGAATGTACGTCAGTTGGTGGTCTGATTTGACTGAGACCGCCCAAATGACGCAAGTGAGGTGGGCGTACCTGTAAATCTCATTGTATCGTCACCGCCGCAGCCATGTCGCGGAGACGCTGTGTGTTTCGTTGCGAAAAGAAAGACTCTTTGTTTGCTCTGCCAAAAGATGAGACAACTAAAAACGAATGGTTACATTTTATTTACAACATTTTCCAGAAAAGTACAATCCGAATGTTCAAGTTTGTGCAGCGCATTTCACCGAAGATTGCTTCATGAACCTGGGAGAGAGATTAAGATCGGCTGTGCACGAAAGCTATGCTTAGAAAGTGGGGCCGTTCCAACCATTACAACTTCGCTGGCGCTTCAGATTCGCAGCCTGTAAGTATATTTTTCTTGTAAAAGACTTTGTTACGGACTAAAGCGAGTTGAGTTTGTCGTGTGTTTGTGATCTGCAAATGCAGACACGCGTGCAATGTGAAAAAAGACAACATAAGTCCTAATAATCAGTAATAATGTTCCCACTAGAGGCAACAAATGTGGTGTTTATAATGTCTTTTTATATTTAGTATTTATTTTGGGTTTATTGTCTTTGCTGAGTCGCGACGAGACGTGGCGTAACACTGGTTGATCAAGAAGGGCCGAAGCGCTGGCGTTATTAATTATGTTACCATTCCCTGCTGTAATGCCAGCTTGTTTCTGTCTCACACAGACTCTGTATGATGTATATGCTTGTTTGTTTATAGTCTTTATAACCTTGTATATAAAAGGTAAAACAGTTAGCTATAGTTTTTAACTATTTAACATCATATTTTTTTAATAAAACCTTACCAATCCTTTACATCCTGCTCAAGTCGCGCTGGCAAAGTTGATGTATCGGCTTGATCATCTTCGTTTTCCGTATCAGATTCGGGCTCGAATTGATATAAGGAAGTACCGATGACCGAGCTTTGTCAAAAATCTGCGTGTTTCAGAGAGGCGGAGCAAAGAGGAGATACAAACATGCACGGTATGTGGAAAATACAGCATTTTTGAACCCTTAAATGCTGTAGACACATTACATTACATCTAAAACAAACCATAATATTCCTTTTAGCCGTGTCATATCACCCCTTTAACATCACTCGCTGCTGTCGCTCTTTAGGAATGACACGATCAAGTTTTATATCTAAGCTTTCAGGTTCATCTACTCTCCACAATGTCATTACAGCGGTAAACCAATAGAGAGCGTTAAAACAAAACTGCTACCACACATCTGATTAACAACTTCAAAGGACACTTTCTCAATATTTAGATTTTTTGCACCCTCACATTCCAGAGTTTTAAATAGTCGTGTGTAGGCCAATCTATCCTAACAAACTATACATCAATGGAAAGCAGTGTTGGGTGTAACTAGTTACTAAGTAATTAGTTACTGTAATTTAATTACTTTACCCTTGAAAATGTAAAGTAAGGGATTACTCTTATTTTTCTGTAATTTAATTACAGTTACTTTTGATGTAATTAAACTAAATACTGTGTAATATACAGTATGTGTGTGCAATAGTGGAATTGACATCAAAATTCAGAGTCTAACTTTAAAATCTGTGCTTTAATGTATAATTCTCACATTTGTAATACTTTGGTCAGTTAATAAGAGTACTTTATGTAGTTTAATATTATTTATTTGAATGAATTAAAAGAGCCCTTTCATGCCTATCCTTCAATCACTTAACTCATCAAGGATTTAGGATATGGAAAGTAATTAGTAATAAGTAATTAAATACTTTTTGGAGAGAGTAATTTGTACAGTAATCTAATTACACTATTGAATATGTAATTAGTAACTAGTAATTCATTACTTTTTGAGAGTAATTTACCCAACACTGATGGAAAGCTTATTTACTCAGTTTTGAGATGATGTATTAATACACAGGGCTGAGCAGTAACCAAATACATGTAACTTACTTACGTATTTAAAATACAAAGTTTGAGTAGCTGTATTTCATTACAGTTACTTTTAAGTTGTCGGTAATCAAATTACAGTTACATCTGAAACGTATTTTAGATTACCAACCACTACTTAGAATTTTAATGTGATTTATTTCATTTAAACATTCATATAAACTGTAACGGGCAATTAATGTGAACAGCATTGGTGATTCTCTTACTCTGACAATCTGCAAAAAACATCTTAAACTGCAGTTCTGCTCATAGGTTTCATACCCCTGGAGAATATGCAAAATTTGAATCATTTTAACAAAATAAGTGGGATCTTAGTTCATAGAAATTGCATATTGATTTTATTTAGTAGTTCTGAATAAGTGTGATAGTTGTTTCTTGTTTAAGTAACTTTTTGCGACTTATTGTCTCACAGTTCTGACTTTTTCTCACAATCGTGAGTTTATAACTCATCATTCTGACTTCTTTTCTTAGAATTGCGGACTATAATGTCTAATGAGGGAAAACTGTAAAACTGATGTTGTTTAAAATACGACGCAGAGGAAAGTCCAGTCCTCTGTTTGGTCCCTTTGTGTTACGTACCTTATCAGTATTCCAAAGTATTCTAAAGTATTTAGATTAAGTTACAAAATTTGTGTAATCTAACGAAATACATTACAGATTACTTCTTAAAGCATGTATTTAGTAATCTGCAGTGAAATACATTTGAAAAGCCCTATACATCTCAATTTTGAAACATTGACTCATAAAACTGGTTTTGTTGTCCAGAGTCACAAATGAACTCCTTTAACTCACTTTATACACTCATCAGATTATTTAATTTGACAGTGTATGTACACGGCTCTCAAAAAATATATATTTTTTAATATTGTGTCTTTCACCACATGTCAAATTATGTAGAGAGTTTTTCAAACGTTTGTCTTATAACTCATACTGACTCGTCTAGTTAACCAAATGTTTTTAGTTTCGATTCTAAAACTAGTTTGGTGTTTATTGATGTAAATATTTTTCACAAAATAAACAGTGAAATGGTTTATACTTATTTACTGGTTAGATTATCATAATAGTGAGGGTCTACATTATTTCACATACAGATAACTGTAGGCACTTGACAACTAATGGTGAAAATGTGCTTGAAGGCTTAAAATGTTTAATGACGTTTTATAACTAAATGTTTTATAACATTTTGAATTAAAATCTGCTTTTGGAACATAGTTAAAGAAACATCCTCATACTGTATGTGTTGACTATCTGACGTGTGTACTTTAGGTCCTGAATGAGTGTGAAAACAGGTGAAAGGTCGAGAGATATTTGATGTTTCCCAGCAACCTTTCATGAGCAGAAATATGAGAAGAATAACATGACAAACCTTTCTGACACTCCTGTGATTGTCCATGAGTCGAGCGAACAGAGAAACTCTGTCCTCCAGCGATGAGCTGCTGAACCGGGAAGCCATCAAGAGTCTGTGTTTGTGCTGGTTGCTAAGCAACACCAGGGGTGTTAGTGCCTATGGTTAGAGAGTGGGACTCGTGACCAGAAGGTTGCCGGTTGGATCCTCAGGGCCGGCGGGTAACGACTGAGGTGCCCTTGAGCAAGGCACCTGACCCCTACCTGCTCCCCGGGCGCTGCAGTGATAGCTGCCCACTGCTCCGGGGGTACGTGTGGTCACCACTTGTGTGTGTGTGTGTTCACTACTCTCTGGATGGGTTACATGCAGAGGTCACATTTCGGGTATGGGTCACCATATCTGACTAATAGGTCACTTTCACTTATAAAGCATATTACTTTTAATAAATACATGTTTATTTTACCTTTAGTACATAAAACATTTAGCACGGTCTTATTTTAAACATTGTAAATAAAAATACTTTTTATTGTACTTAAGTATTAAAAGAGCTGTAAAAAATCATGTGTTTATGAAATGTAGGTGAATAAAAAGGATGATATATGGTTCACGAGGTAATAAGATAAAAACACTCTGATGAAGTACAGAAAATGTACTTAAGAAGAGTAAACATACTACTTTAATGTCCAACTCTGTCCACTTTATCTGTTAACTTTGGCACTGGCTGATGGGTGTGTTGTTGAATATTCCCATATGAGTTTATATCCTAACATTTCTTTCTGTAATAGATAATTTGCTTAGATAAGCATAACTGTAGCAGTTTTGGTATATGCTTTTGGGGTGAAGTAAGGTGTTGGTTAGCCACATCCTAAAATATGTACGACTTCTTTTGATATCGGGTTATATGTAAATACACACGCAGTATGTGTATTGAAAGTCGTGCTGAGTGACACGAGAAGAAAGTCGTGCTGAGTGACATAAAAAAAAGGTTGTGGTCACTGACACGAAAAAATGGGAATATTCGTGTCCATGAACACGAATTAACAGATTCCAACGTTTGTGACAATGACACGAATTCCCGTGAGCATGCGCATGTCATCACCTGCCGCGCACTGCGTGATGTCCGAGTATGTCAGAGTAATTAAATAAATTAAGTATTTAAAAGGAAATTTCCAAATGATTCCTGTAAGGTTTGTAACCGAACACTCTGAAGGCAGAACGTTAAATCCGCGTCTTGTTTACATTATAGTGTTTTTGATTAGTTATGTGCAACTTTACGGAAGGCTCTGATTTCAACTAATGCAAAGTTTTTTGTTTTGTTGTGTGTTTTCAATGCAGGTGTGTAATGTACGTGCTGTGAGTGAACACTAGATGTCACTGTTTACTCATCTCACACAAATCTCTACAGAAGACAAGAACAAGGTTTGCGTTCAAATCTCATTCAGACTTGAGGTTTCTTTCATGTTTTATTAGTGAAAATAAATTCAAACGTGTGGTAAGCCGTCAGTGAGAAAGTGTAGATGTGGATTAAAAGTGTAATGGATGAACCATGTGCACATGTCATCATTGATAATTTGATAAATATATATTTCGAAGTGAAATTTCAGTAAGTCTGCGTACTAATGCACCTGTTTCACTTCGGCAGTTAAACGTTGGCACAGCTTCTTGTGTTCACTCTTCTGTATTTCTGTCTCTCATCTGTTTTCTAACTTTGTTCATATTTTGTTGTCGGTCTCTGCAGACAACACAGAAACCTGTGGATAAATACTTAGATACTTACATTCACGATCTCAGAGGTGAGTGTCCTTCAGACACATATAACCCAAACACAAAGACCAGGACGTGTTTTGTTTGTTTTTTGTGGACACAAATGAGTGTATGGAATATAAAAACGTCAGCATTATCTCTTCATGAGACACCCGTGATGTCTATCTTTATCATCTCATGACACTGAAACTCTTAAACCAGATCAGATTGAATGGTGGTTTCCATGGCGATGGTTGCAAAGACCTAGGAAATAACGTTTTGGCTTTATCAACCGTCGAGTGGCACATTTAAGAGTTTCCATGCAATAACAGTGATTAAAAAACCACGAACGTGATGTTCTAGAGAAGAGGCTCTTTAACCATGTATAAATAAACCACATCAATGTGAAAAGTTCTTTACATGTCTGGTATTTTTTGTGAAGTGTAAAGAGAAACCGGAGATGTTACACAGAGACACATTTTATTCGGATTCTTTGTTATGATACAATAATTCATATTCTAAGCAGTCGAACAGAAACGTCATTGACTTTGTTTCTCATGTTCTACATGAGAGCTATCAGAGGTGGGTTAGTGTCAGATGTTGATGGATTCATCCGTGCTGTAATAAAGCAACATCTCCTCTGCTGATCTTCTACCACTGTTTGTAATAGAACCAGTTATCAACTAGAAAGAGAGAAAAGAACAAGATGGATTTTATTAACTGATGTTTGAAAAAGAGCAGATTCAAGTATAAACAAATGATATTGATCTCTACGGTAATCTTTGTTGGATATGAAACGTGTGAATGAAATGTGCGTTCGTCATTAGAAAGTGATGATGATGTTTCTCACCTGAGCCAGGGATGGGTTCTGCATCACCGCATGGATGTGCCTGATAAACACACGTCACACACACATCATCAGAATCACGTGAAAATCATGATGCAGTCAAACACAGAATGACATTACATCACAACTCCTTCTTGACCTTTTGACCGTCCTTGAGAGTTCCACAGAGGACAGAACGTCACAGGGTCTGAGAACATCAAGAGAACGACTAACTGATGCATTCATTCCCTTTAAGAGCTCTTATAAAGTTTTTTAAGAGGAGTCACAAGACAATTAAACTTCCATCATACTTTTCAAATCTCAAAAGTCAAACAGATCTTTATGCAATTTGCAGAACTATTAACTTGAAACAGCCCCGTGTGACGGTTTAAAGAGGATGCACGTGTCATTGAGAATGACTCTCTCGCTCTGTGTGTGTGCGCGTGTGTGTGTGTATGTCAGTGTGTGTGCGCGTGTGTGTGTGAGAGACACAGTGGGCTGATGGGAAGCACTCACTGAATCTACGATGGCTTTGGCATCTGCGCTGGAACAGAGGAACGGGCTTTCTGTGACACCGGTGTTCAGACTGCACACAAAATTGAACACAAAACTGACTTTAAGAAAACATTCAAATACTGTCCTCATGTCTTGAGACTGTGAAGATTGATGAAGACTTCTAGGATTGAGATGAAACAAACCCAGAGGATCATCTGATGTCATATCTGTTCAGCAGAAATCTGCAGTAATAATCTGAGCTGAATGACACCGGGACAAACTCCAGCATGTCATATCAAAAGTGCACGAGACACTTGGGCCTGGACAGACCTCTGCTTGTTAGAGTTTGTGTAGAGAAGTCCATTTTTCTGGTTTTTATTTTATGTTGTCACTTCAGCTGTCCTCCTAAATTCAAATGCAAGGCCTTATGGGATTGCCTTTTCTGTGTTGGATGGTATGTTCGATAGAGGAATTATAATTTCTCTTTCTTTTCATTAGGGGCCAAGGCCCGAACACTACTGCTTCTGTTGGTTTTCTTCTTCTTCCCAATGGGAGTCTATGGCAGCCCTATGAACTCCAAGCAGGAAAATGATGCAACTTGGCACACTTGTAGTGGTGCTCCTCCATAGTCCTGGGACTAAGTATGGGGTCTGTAGCGCTCACTCTATAGCGCCACCAGCAGTTCAAATATTCATTTTGCAAACGGCTGTCACTTTTGAACCCATTGATCTACAGAAATTCTACGCGGCACATGGCATCCACTCCTCACGCTCATCGCATTCCAAGTGTTACATTAAGACTCCGCCCATTACAGTAGCGGCCATCTTGAAAAGTACAGTATGCGTTTTTTCGTTTCTAGTCCTAGAAATTGTGATCGATTGTTATGAAAATCGCCTCACACGATCTTTGGACAGATGTAACCCTAATGAATTGCGATTTTCACTGTTTTCGCTGTAATGACTTCGCAAATTTTTCAAAGTTGACCCAAACATGGATCTGAGGTCGTATCTTGGCTGGATCATATGATTACGATTATGTCACCATTGGATGAACAGCCTGTCCGCCATTTGGAAATTTGTCATAAATCATCATATCTTTTGAATCGGATGATATTTCGGCAGATTTTTTTTTAAACGTACAGTCTACAATTGCATTTCATTCTCTATGATTTGTCTACATTCTCACCTATTCTTCATATCCTGTTTGCTTCTCACATACATTTGATACCTGCCGGTTTTCGCTCTTGTTGCCCTGTTCTGCTCTGGCTCTGTGGTGCTATAGCTCCAGACAGATCTTACGACTGCATCTGAGTGGTGTAACATGTTAAATCCCATGCTTGGAGACCTTGAGGTTGGTGGTTCGAACCCTGTGTGCACTTGGTTTTCACGTATTCTTCTCGACCTGTCTCGCTCTGCTCTGCGGTTGCTGCATTTTGTGGGCTTGGCCCCGTGTCTCTGCTTGTAGCTATATTTTTATTTCTGATATCATTTGTTACGCCACACAAAAAGCAGTTTATTTTGAGTTTATTTACAGTTTTCTATTTGTAACAGTCAATCCCCCATAATCCTCTGCTCAGATGGCTTCCAATGCCCCCACTTTAAAGAAGAGGATGTTTTCCCAGAAGAATTATGATTAAGATGATTTTTTAAAGAGAGATTCACGACACGTATACTCTCTGTTATAGTTCAGACAGGCGGTGGTCACGGAGAATGTGAATGTGACCCGACGGCAGTCTGAGGGTGTGTAATCTGTCATTTTACTTCCCTCTCACAGTCGAAAACAAGAGGACATTTCCAAGCTTACTTTCATCAATTCTGCAAAAGTCAATTGAACTGAAAGAAACATGGAGTGTGAAGTGTTTGATTGTCTAGTGGTTTTCTGGACCGAATGACTGTCATTATCGGTTCTGTGTAGATTATGAATTAAAATGAAGATTACAGAGATGACTGATGTCTTACCATCTGATTTCTCCAGCATCGCACTTCTTGGAGATCAGAGACTTCCAGAAACTGTGAGTGTCTTCGACCGTCTTAACAGCAAAATCCTGAAGACCAGAAAGAAGAAAACTCTTGTTGAAGAATATTGTAAAGTACTGCTGTGTTGCTTAAGTAAGGGATAATCCACAGCTAGCCGTGCATTGAAGGATTTTACGCACGTCTAGCCATGGATTATCCTGCTTATACCATCATTTGTCAAGTTAAAGCTGTTTTTGATGTTTACAGTGTATTTTATGATCAGACAGGTGAAAATCGTAGTTATTTTTGTCAGTTAATTTCAAATGTTGATCAAACTGACTGGAACTACCCGTGCACACCTTTCAACCAATCAGAATCCAGTATTAAAACAGACCATGGTATAAACCATAGATATATATATATATATATATATATATCTAGATGCTGCATTCATGCGCTCCATGCACGTAGACGTGTCCGCCATCTTGGAACGGTCCACTGACGTCACTCACAGTTTGCAATAATGGCCCAACAAAAAAAGCCACAGGGATTTAAATTCCCCAAAAATGGGATAACCTTTTGTTGCTGTCATGTGTTAGTGTAGCAGATATAATGTTTGAGTTTACACAACAATAAATATGTTTTCATAATCATACACAGTCAGCTTGCTCTTGAGTGTTAACGGACCGGCTCGCACCGTTCCAATATGGTTGACAACCTACGTATAGCGGCCCATGGAAACAGACGCTAATGTGGCATCTAGTTATTTATATCTATGGTATAAACGGTTTTAATGCACACCTTCCGGCCAATCAGAATCGAGTTTTCAAACAGGCCATAACATGTTTTTATCATGTCTTTCAGATAAACCAGCGTTCTAAACCATGCAGACAACGGCAAAAAACCCTCCGTCGTCTTGTTTTGCTGATGACTGTTTGCTGCTGATGAACTTCTCAAGGTGATGCTCAATTCAAGGTTTGATTTATCTCTGTATGCACAACACTTAAACACTTTGAGTTTCTTCAAATGATTGACAAATATACACATATAGTGTTTCTTGCCTTAGAAAACATTGCCTTTGATGTAAAGTCTTTGTGATTTGTGCCGGGGAGTCTGTGAAAATCACAAAAGAGTTTTCATCATCATATGCTTGAGTTCTCTTGACTTGCGGCCGTGATGAGAAAAACATCATTATGAGATATCGGGGAAAGTCATTATTCAAATGTCACCTCCTATCTTTCAATTAAGCAGTAATACCCTCTCGCACAAAGTCTTTTTACCCTGTTTTTAAATTCACCATGGAAGGCAAATTGGTTTTCTGGCTTCCCGTCAGGTACTTTATACATTCTGAACCATTCAAGTGTGGCCTCCAGATAGCCGGGTTTGAGTCTGCGGACATCGTCGATATCTGAGAATAACACAGAGCGCAGTGAGAACGTCTCCAAATTCAACATCATGCTGTTATGAATGCAACACACTGTATAAACCTGTCAAACCATGAAAGTCTTTGGCCTCTGGGTCTTCAACATTAATGACCATCACTTTCCAGTCGGTTTCTCCTTCATCAATCAGTGCCAGAGCTCCTAACACCTTCACACCAATGATTTCACCACGACAACACACCTGCACACAAACACACGAGACCACTTTATAATGTCACTCTTACAGGATTTATCAGCGATGTGTTATGTTGAGTTAAAAAATTGCGAAGTAGTGTGATTGTGTGTGTGCATATGCGTGTGTTTGTATGCGTGCATGCTTGCGTGTGTGTGTGTGTGTGTGTGTGTGTATATGCGTCTATGCGTGTGTGTGTCGTGTGTGTGTTTCGTGTGTCGTGTGTGTGTGTTCATGTTTTTATATGTTAGTGGGGACATAAACCTGAACGCACACCAACTCATGGGGACTCGTGTCACTGTGGGGACCAAAATTGAGGTCCTCATGGGCACAAAAGCTTAGAAATTGTACAGAACAATTTTTTTTAAATCTAAAAATGCAAAAAGTGTTCTATGATCTTTAGGTTTAGGGATAGGGATAGGGATAGGGGATAGAATATACAGTTTGTACAGTATAAAAACATTACGCCTATGGACTGTCCCCACGGAGATAATAAACCAGACATGTGTGTGTGTGTGTGTGCGTGCGCGTGCATGCGTGTGTGTGCGTGTGTGTGTGTGTGTGTGCTTTTGTCACAGTATGTGAGTGCTGTTAGTTTTGGTTTTGACTGTTGATGGTAAGAAGCTCTTGGAGGCGTCTTGAGAAACCAGCAACAGTGTGAAATTCAGCTTTAAGACGTGCCAGCTGATGGATCATCACAGGCACAACACATTCTAGAGTTATCTCACAAAACATGAGGAGGAGAAATCTTATACTGAGTTCAGGTCAGTCAAACTGTTCATTTAAATCTTTGCAGCCTTACATTTTGATGTAAAAATAACAGTTTAAATGACTTGTAAAGCTATGTTGATTGTACTTAAAAATGTTTGCAACAAAGACTTTTAAATGGGTGTAGTTTCAGTGTTATTTATGTGACATTCTGCGTTATGGATGTGACATAAAAATATATTGAACCATCTGTTTATATTTTACTAAACCCTACTAAAAAAAAACTTTTTTTAAAAGGGAAATAAACGTGTTATGGATGTGACAAAAAAGGACAGCTTTTGGGAGACGACAAACTTTGAAGGATTTCTGTGAATTCAAATGCACAAACCAGAAGCAGTAATACCCAACAAATGGAGAAGAGATGACTCTTTATAGAACATAACGTTATTATATTTTACTAAAGTAACTTTGTTACTTTATTTTATACTTTTAAAACTTTATTTTATTTTTATTTGCCCATTTATGAGGAATATGGACTGTTATACATGACAATCCTGAAAATGGCACTTAGCTTAGGCTAATGAAAAATCATGCACTAAAAATAAAACAAACGCTTTAAAAACTTGAGGAGAGACGTCTAATGGGTAACAACCAAATGTTGACATCTGTGCTGTTAGTAGAGTAAAAGCGTGATTTTTCATGGTAAGGTTGACATTTTCACGGAATTGTTAAAGGTTCTTTATGGCAGTGGCTCTCAAAATGGGGGCCCCCAAGATGGATCCAGGGGGGCCACAGATTTTGTGGCATTCTATGAAATATAGAAATTGATCATAGATTTTATGCAATCAAACATCAGAAAAATGACACCACCAACTAAAAGAATTGAGGTTCCAGCATTGTATAACAGAATTTTTATTAAACCAAAAACATATTCAAAGTTTAAGATTATACGTCTTTATATGGGGGGCCGCAAAACGATGCACTTAACACACAAAAAACAAAAAAGTTTGAGAACCACTGCTTTATGGAACCAAAAGGTTCTTCTATGGCATCAAATAACCTTTTGAAGCACCTTTTTTTTAAGAGTGTTGTTGGGGGGGGTTCATACGGGCACGTGGGGCCACGCACATTACTGACTAACATTATGAGTTATGAGTTGATGATTTTGGCGTTCATTGACCATGACATCACATTATTTTGTTCTCACGACATTATGCAAATATTATAAGTGAAGAGTTTTAACTTGGATATGTCATTCATTGAGATCGAATACAGTGTGATTGAGGTGTTCCTTCATTGGTTTTGAGCAGTGTACTGTATACATGCATCTCTACCTTATGACCAATGTCACAGATGTCGATGGGATCATTGTCCCCACAGCAGTTTGTGTCTTCATCTCTGTGTCCTGGATCTTCCCACGTCTGTGAAGCACAAAGCACCACACGTCCGTTCATTTTAAAGTTCAGAGCGTTTGATTGAAACGATTGAGGGGCTTGCGGAAATGCTTAGAATTTTCTGGCGGATTAAATGTGCATGAAATTTTACTGAAAGAGCTCATGAAATGCAGACTTCGGCCGGCCTGCGTTTTATTTCCACAACACTTGGATTTCTTCACACGCTTCACTTGTTAAAGAGTGGATGAGTGCGCGGACCTGAGGGATGGCTCCGTAGTTCCAGATGTATCCTTTGTGAGGAAAGGTGTTCCGAACGTACCGTAGATTCCCTTTCTTCACATCCTGCTTCAGTGGATTAAGTGGATCTTTAGTCGCGATCTGTAGAAAAACAGAACGAATATTTCTCGTAATTCACACATCTACAGTCACCAGCCTCATCATCACATACATCAGAGTTCTTAAATCCAGCTCATTATCCACAGCTTTTCCATTGATTATTTTTTAGATTTAGATTTTTAGGTTTAGATTCAATTTATTGTCATTGCACATGTACAAGTACAAGGCAACGAAATGTGACCTCTGCATATAACCCATCCAGAGAGTAGTGAACACACGCACACAAGTGGTGACCACACGTACCCCCGGAGCAGTGGGCAGCTATCACTGCAGCGCCCGGGGAGCAGGTAGGGGTCAGGTGCCTTGCTCAAGGGCACCTCAGTCGTTACCCGCCGGCCCTGAGGATCCAACCGGCAACCTTCTGGTCACGAGTCCCACTCTCTAACCATTAGGCCACGACTGCCCATTTATTATCACTACGCGGTTGAGAGAGCTGGAATATTATTGTGTAGGTATATGAGCATCCGTAGATTTGCAGTGATCATTCATCTCTTACTTTTATGCTTTTATCAGAGTGACTTACATTTCATTAAAGCTGTTTCATCAGTATGTGTGATTTCAACACAATGCTTTAGATATTGAGCTTCAGTTAGGGATGTAGCGGTTCACTCAGCTCACGATGTGATGCCATTCACAAAACAGATCTCACGCTACGATTCGGTCAGGATTTATTTTTACAAAATTCAATTCAATTTTATTATTATAGCACTTTTCACAATGTGAATTGCTCCAAAGCACCTTTACAGGAGAAATTAAGGAAAACTGAAAAACACTGAAAAGGTCAAACACAGCAAAGCGCATGGTGTTTATAGAACAAGCAAGATCATTCTAGTAAATAATATCGAATATCAGCAGTCTCCCGGCAGTGAGCACGCCAACACGGCCCTGTGGCGAGGAACCCGAACTCCAATGAGAAAAAAAACCTCTGGAGAAACCAGACTCAGCCGGGAGGACCAGATCTCCTCTGACGCGTCACAGCTGCACTCAGTTAGTTTGATTGAAAGTTATACCAGTAAATGCTTATGAAGAATAACTTATTAGTTATGATTTAGGAAATTTCATTTGTTGAAACTGTTTAGGTGTAATTTGGTCTTATTTTGTGACCGGTATCAGACAACAGAGGAATGTTATAAGCAGGGAAAATAGTGATGGCATAATGTAACTCAGATAAATCAGATTCAAGTCACAAATGCTTGCCTACAGGCACACTTTCACACCCTCCTACACTCCATCAAGAACCCTGCGTTCAGCAAACCAGCGGCGTCTTGTACTGCCTTCTCATAAGGGCAGTAAATCGCTTTCCCGCTCATTGTCCTTCACAACTCCTTCCTGGTGGAACATTCTTCCTAACTCGGTCCGGTCAACCACATCTCTCACAACATTCCAAAAACTACTTAAAACCCATCTCTTCTGTGAACACTTGACAGACAAATGAAGAAGAAAAAACCCACTAACCCTCTCTCTTTCTCTCAACTGGTATTGGTCTGGCTTTTGCTGAAGCTAGTAACTTTGCATTAGCACCTGTTGTATTATTGCTCCTGTGTGACATATCGCTTATTGCTCCCTGAACTCTCTGTGGATAAAAGCGTCCGCTAAATGACGCTTTTAACTGAGTGCAGCTATAACTTCAAACTGCTGTCATGTGATGTAAGTTTAGCATTAAATACTAAGTATTGTAAATGTAGCATTAATGTGACAAGTAGTCCGTCTTTGCTCTTGACAAAATGAGTTGAGACACAAATTAGAAATGAACAACTGCCCTTTTATTATTTCTCAAATGCTGCACGTTTCTTTGTAAAATACTATATACAGTATTTTGTCAAATAATAAAACTAAACCGCAATTTTAAAACAAATTCCAAATCCAATAAAAATGAATAATACAAAAGTCTCTGTTTCCAAGTGTGCAGTAAACACAGCGGCCCCTGCTGGTCAAAACATGTATCGCGGTTCATATTACATCTCAAACGACTAGACTCTTCACATATTATAATCGATTTTCAACCGGCTCAGGTTAATCGTTACATCCCTAGACAGTTGACCTGTGTGTGTGTGTGTGCGTGCGTGCGTGCGTGCGCGTGCGTGTTTGTGTGTGCGTGCGTGCGTGCGTGCGCGTGTGTGTGTGTGTGTGCGTTGGTGCAACCTGATAATGGGGACATTTTACCTGAATACATACCGACTCTGTGAGGACACAACGTAACTGAAAGGACACGGCTGATGTCCTCATAAGTCGCGCGCCATAAACAGGCTTAAGAGCTTCCCACCAACCACTTCCCGCGTTTTCTCAATATGTCCTAATATGCACGTTNGTGTGTGTGTGTGTGTGTGTGTGTGTGTGTGTGTGTGTGTGTGTGTGTGTGTGTGTGTGTGTGTGTGTGTGTGTGTGTGTGTGTGTGTGTGTGTGCGTGCGTGTGCGTGTGTCACAGTGATAATGTAACATCTATCACAATCTTACCTCCATTTTTGCATTTGTCCACCTAGGAACCTCAATAACAGCATGAAAGATGCGCTGAAGGAATGGAAGATTTTGTCAGTGTTAGTAAACATACTGTTTTCATCTGGAATGTTTTGACCGAAATCTGATTCATGACAAAAATACACACATATATAATAAAAATACTGATGATACAGTTCACAACACATCAACAGTATTTCAAAATTCTGCAAAATGACCCGTTTCCTTGATGTAAAGAACACATGACACATTATGTCTAAAACATCCTGAATTTAAGGTATGGATACTTTTATTAGATTGTAAAAGTGAATAAACATGTTGACACATATATTTTTTAATATATGTCACAAATTGATTTATATACTGTATGTTCACATATATGAACTATAATTTCATATATATGCTTCTGTATTAGATTTTTGTATGGGACGTCCTACAACTTTTAAGTTCAAAATTAAGTTCATGTTCATCTAAATCAGTGTATCGCATCAAATCGTGCAATCATCTCAGCTGGCACTACGTTTTGTAACTGTTGTAAGGTTCACCTGTGTGTTTTGAATGATTATTTGCATTAACGTGCGTCTCGTGTTATTCACATGTGTTATTCTGTATCATTACTGTATGTCATTATCTAATGATTTAATGCACTGTTTAAAATCACCTGATATTGAAGTTGATGGCTGCTGGTAAGTGCAGAAAATCTGAATAATGAATCCATAATATCCACATTAACATACACGAGCTTTTATCCTGTTCTCATGAGAATAAAAGTGTTCATACTCAGTCTGAAAGCTGACGTTTGATGATGACATCATGTTTACAGTATATAAGAGTTTGAGTCGATGAAGTATTCAGTGTGTTTCAGCTCTGACGTGTGTTGGTATTTTCAGTCCTCATGTTGTGGTTTTATTGAACGTGTGCTCTATGACATCACGTTTCTCTGACTTAATAATGTCAACATGACCTTCAGAAGAAATGTGATGAGAGAGCATCTTTATATTCACAGCGTCACTTGTTTCTTGTTTTGTTTTGGGTTAAGCATGTGACCCTGACCAGACCTGCGTTGGGGAAATGTTTGGCCATCTTTAGGTTTTATTCTCTGTCACAGAGTTCAGGAAAACATTTCTGCTTGTTGTCACTTTATTAACACTCAGAGTCACCTCGCTGACGACAAACAAACCCACACGCACACAATATAAAGATGATAAATGTCAAGCCAAAGGAAACTTCTAACTCTTAAAGGGACCGTTTTCAAGAATGTTGATAATCAAACAACACTGAACTCCATTGACTTCCATTGTATGAATACGAAACCACTGGGACATTTCTCAAAATATCTTCTCTTGTTTTCCGCTGAAGAAAGACTTACAATCACACGAGAGTGAATAAATGATGAAATGTTGATTTGTGTCTCTTCACCTGTATGGTGTCTGATGTGTTCTTTTACAGCATCATTTTCCTGTTGTTAGTGGAGAGCAGATTTGAGATGTTTGTGATGGCGTGATGAATTTCACACATCATGAATAAGGACTGTGTGTTTCTGTTGTATTTACAGTAAATGTGAACAGACGATTGAAAAGATTCTTCAGTCTCACATCTGCTTTCAGCCTCACAGAAAAGAAAAACGTGAAAATCATTCATACCTCTGTCTCGTCGGCGTACATGGGGATGTCATGGAACGGAGATATGTATTTCCCCTCTTTGTTTTCTGCGAGAACAGAATGATGCCATCATTTTCATTTTTGTGTGCACTATTATTAAAAAGAACTACATTCTGATATACAGCGAGAACCGTGCGAATATAGCACATATAATATTTCACATATTCATATAAAAAAGTGATGTATGTATTTTAATTATTGTTGCACGTGGAGATGTGAGTGGTCACTTAGCAACGGTAGTTTACATCCACCTGTTACTGTCATCAACAAGGACAACATTCTGTGTGTGTCTCTGTCATGCCCAGAACTTCTAATATATCTTCAATATTTCTTTATTGAGATGAACAGATAGATCAGGTCAAGAGTAAAGGCTAGAATACATTTTGCTCAGATTTTCAGTCTGGACTTGTTGCAGAAAGTCTGCGCCGGTCTGCAGATTTGATCAGTTAGTGTGTTTCTATCTGAAACTTTCAAAAAGTCTGCATGTGTGCGATGTCTAGTTTAAATACATGTTTGAAAAGTCTTGTAGTGGATTTCAGCGATAAGTAAAAATGATGTAAACCCGTATGGCGATCTCTGTCAGACATCATGATGTGTGTGTACGTGTAAAGAGACTCACTGAAGTAAAGTCTGTAGTCTTGTGTGTTCTCTCGTCCTCTGGTCTCAGTGCTGAAGCTCATCTTGACGTCTGTGTTTGCTCCTGTGATGTGCTGCCGTGTTCTGACTGCACATACACACGCGTGTGAGTGGTGAAGAGCACTAAGACAATAAGCTCATGCTGCTTATGTGACCGTGTGTGCGTGCCTGCGTGTGTGTGTGAAGTCTTGAGAACAGACGGCTGTCAGGTGTTAAATCTCTCATCGGCTGGATTACCTGCAGATCTTTAGTACACTGTGTGAATGCACTCGGGTTGGTTAAAGTGCTTATCAGTTTCATTTTTAACCTGCTCACATTATACAGTATATAGTAACATACACAGCTTGTGTGCAGTGAGAGAGTCTGAAATAGCACTGGCTTTACCCCGTCTCTCGCATCTCTTAAAGATGAATTTGACTGATAGCATTATGCATTTATTTTACATTCTATTTGAATAGATGTGTACATTCTTTGCAGTTCAGATTGTAGCTTCAGCAGTTTTATTGTGATGGATAATAACAGATGATAACATATACAGTGCAGATCAAGAGAGTAAATTCATGCTTGTGTTCTTTCAAGGTGACCAAACAATCCGGAGTGACACAGAGTCAACACACGTGATTCAGGTGAGTTACATGTGTGAGAGGCCGGGGCATGTTGTCACACAGGGAAGGACTGCATCTCAGCACTTTTTGTGAATTTTAGCCACCAAACTAAAAATTATATTTTAAAAAATGACACAAGAAATATGCATTTTCAAGACTTCATACATAATATCAATTTTAAGAAAGTGCCATATGTGATTTTTATAACACACCGTACATGTGAAAATGAAATGTAATAGAACAAACAGCAATTGAACATTGACTTATTTACATATCAGACAACATTAGACTATAGACTACAGAAAACCATATAAGCGCTGTACAAATATACAGTCGAAGAGTTCATTTGCAAAAACAGATAACTCCGTTTTTTTTTTTTAATGGTGTTTTTTGATTGTGCATTCCAATATAATAATAAAACTGCAGTTGGGTTGTTTTGATGAAGTAATAATAATTACTGAAAAATACAGCGAACTAACAAAATAAAAACATGATAACATAATAAAATAACATGACATTTCACTTTTTTTAAACATCTTTCC
Organism: Triplophysa rosa; assembly: GCF_024868665.1. Classification (NCBI taxonomy): domain Eukaryota; kingdom Metazoa; phylum Chordata; class Actinopteri; order Cypriniformes; family Nemacheilidae; genus Triplophysa; species Triplophysa rosa. The sequence continues at coordinate 606,466 of NC_079907.1, forward strand.
AGTACAGCAGACAAAGTCAGTGGATTAGCATGCTTACAACACATTGAAACGCTCTAAAAAGGACAAAAACAACACACACTCCAGTTTTAGAGGACTAGTGGTATATCAGAAAAAGGTGCTTTAACATATCTTTTGTGTTTCACAGAAGTTTTTGTGTGTAGTTGTGCATCGAATGAAGGATTCAGTCCATATCCTCCAGCACTAACTCATCACTCCCGTCTCTCCTGCCGTTACCCTGCGCGCTCGCCCGCTCCCCGTCCGCAAACACCCGGTTGTGTTTCCATGCGCCGTTGCGTCTGGGTTGCGGCGGCACCTCCGCCAGACAAAGACCGAGCTTAAACGCCGCCTGAAATCCTCGACGGAAGTTCTCGTTGAAGTATCCGTAAACTATAGGATTGACGCTGCTGTTGAAGAAGGCCAGCCAGTGAGCGAACGGGAAGATGTGGACGGCCACCAGATCCAGCTGAGCGGCCGTCAGATTCCCGTAATCCGTCAACATGATGACGATCCACAGAGGAAGCCAAGACACGGTGAAGAGCAAAGCCACCATCAGCAACATGTTCACCACCTTCAGCTTTCTCCTGTGAACCCGCCGGCTCTCGTCCTCCGCGCGGGCGTCTCGGATGGAGTCCGGCGATCGGACCAGCTTGACGGCGACGCGCGTGTACATGATGACGATGAGCGCGACGGGCGCCAGGTAAATGTGCGAGAAGAGGACGGCGGTGTAGATCTTCCTCATGCTCCGGTCAGGCCACGCCTCCCAGCAGGTGTACAGGGGGTGAGTGATGTCGTTCCGGTCCACCGTCACGTGCTGGAGGTCCAGCGAGACCGTCAGCGTGACCGCCGAGGGACACATGATGGCCACGGCCAGAGCCCAGATGAAGGCGATGGTGATGATGGCCTGACGCTGAGTCAACTTCTGCTGAAAGGGATAAACGATACAGCGGAACCTGAAAGACAGAGCGAGAGAGTGACATCATCACAGGCCTCGGACATCATCGGATATCAGTAATGCCCATTCCTAGAAACGAGATGTTTTGGACCGAAGTGTGTATGTCAATGAATGATGTCTGCCGTGTTATTGACCTCTCCACTGCGATGGCCACCAGCGTGAAGACTGACGCAGAGACCGAAGCCCCCTGAACCAGACCGCTCATCTTACAGATCACCACATCGAACGGCCAACCTGAGAGAGAGAGACTCAACTCCACAATATAAAACAGTCCTACAGAAGAACCTTCAGAATATCTTTCTGCTTCACGAGTCGTCTTTATGGTGGATAAATGTGACCCTGCAGCACAAAACCGCAGTCTTAAGGAGCATGAGAATATTTGCCAACAACTGTATGGGTCAAAATGATCCATTCTCTGGAAATGAGAAAGTAAAGATCATGATCCATGACGATATTTTGCTAATTTCCCATGCAAACATATCAAAACTTCATTTTTGTGAGTCTGTGGAGCAACAAAGATGGCGGATAACACGCCTTTAACATCACTCGCTGCCGGGACTGACCCGCTCAAGTTTGGTATGTATGTAAAGCTTTCGGGTTCATCTCGTCTCCACGACGGCATTACAGCGGTAAGCCAATAGAGAGCCTTAAAACAAACCTGTTTCTTAGCAACGGCCTGCTGATTAACAACTATAAATATATACAGTATATATATAAAACTATAAACTATATTTATTCAACTTTCGTCAAATTTCAAAAGTTTACTTACGAGTGGTCGAGGGTCGCAAATAGTCGTTAAATATAATAACATAAACAATGTTCAAAAACGATCTTGACTGCTGCGAGAATAATTCTGAGGATGTTGAAAGAACGTTCCCTGTCTGGCAGATGATGTGCAGGCGATATGATTGTGAAGAAATTGGTGTAGATTATAGACGTGCTTCTGTTAGAAAACCCTGATGACTTTTACACATCACACAAATGTTGTTTGGTCAGTATACAGCTCCTGTGAAAGCGTCCTGCACTCTCCATTCCTTTTCTATCATTAATCCTTTGCGTTTTATACAGCATGTCTCGATAAAGCACATTAAGCATTACTCTCATGACTGAAGTGAACGATAAACTCTGTATTTAAATTCCAAGTCAACACTGCGTAACATCATGTGTACGAACACTTCCGTTACCACATACTGGACATGTGTAAAGGTCACTCCGAAAGACACGCGTGTTGAACGTCACCTGTGATGAGGTTATCCACCAGCGTGATGGGGAGACAGAAGATGCCCACTAACACGTCGCTGATGGCCAGGTTCAGTATGAAGATGTTTGTGACCGTTCTCATTTGTCTGTTTTTCAGCACGATGAAACACACCAGGATGTTTCCCACCATGCACAGCGAGAAGATGAGAACATACGCCAGAATAAAGAGAGTGGCCACCGCCAGAGAATGCTGATAATACGGTAAGAGCGTGACGTTCCTGCTGTCGTTGAAGAACGCGCTGTGGTTAATACTGACGTTCTCCAGATAAAACACATTCACATCCATTCTTCAGAGATCTAAAACAGAAAGCAGGATGATGAGACTCTAAAGAGTGATGTTAAACCATGTGAGAATGACAGCGTGTATGAATAGATGTAAATAAAGATGAAAGCTGGGACAGAGAGAGGTGACGTGTGGACTGAAGTGCCTCCGTCAGAATGAAATGCATCAGGTTTTCTGGATGCTCAACTGGACACGTTCTCATTTGGTCAAAGCAATTTCATCTCGGCGAACATTTCACACAAACATTTGCTTTTCCTTTCAAAGCTCATGTTGTTCCCTGATGTACTGTGACTCAACAGATGTGTCAGGACAAACCCATTACCCAACCCGAAACTCTTCAACTTCAACTCTTGGGAGCAAATGCTGTTTCAGCTTCAGTGTTGTTATCAGAGTAAACCCGAAAACAAAACTAAACTCAAACAAAACTTTGAGGTAATCAGTTGCATCACATCTTTTGAGTTATGGTGTTCCCAAATCTAAGCAAGCAAAACTACCAAGTTTTGAGTTTGTTGTACTCATGCATGTTAATTCCTTTAAGGTAACTTATTTATTTCCAGTTAAATAAAAGAAAGGTCTTAGTATAACAACCTAAACATTTAACAAACAGAGAGAGTGATGGACTGCTCTGGCTCCTCCCACAACCTAAGCACAAGCACCTCTTCTGCACCATGTAACCCCAAAAGTCAAAAATACAACAAACTCTTCTAAATATCCAAGATAAATGAACATTCATCATTAACAAGGCTTTTTCCTTTCTAAAAACTCATAAAATAACACTCGATTTCAAAACCGACTCTCCTAATGCAGTCTCACGCAAAGCATGCTGGGAACTGAAATTCATTCTCAACAAATGATCGTCTTGAATGACCTTGTTGGAATTAAGTGAAACTAACTCAAAAGTAAGAATTAGTTACAGGAACTCTTGTACAATATTTTTTTTAATATAAATTAAGTTTACACTACTTGAACTATTTCATTAGTTGAACATCCAGGTGTCCAGTGAGAATGTGATTTCTGTCACTGCATCTGAGATCAGAACAGAACGACACCTCTCTTGGGTTTCACTTCACGCTCTTTAAACTCTGATGGTTTAAAGTGTTTGAGCGTCTGATATTCTCTCAATGAGTCCGAGAACACTTCTGTGTGTGTTTTCTGCGCTCTCGCCGGCTTCGCCTCACGCTGTTCTTATCAAAGTGTGAGACACTACAGATGTTCGTCTGGCGTTCTGGATGCTTGGCTTATCAAACGCATTATAAAACAATGCAATTGTAAGGAAAGAAAGATCTGTGAAGAATTTGTGCAGAATAGGTCAACAGGTGTGTTTTTATTAGTGTGATATAGGCTTTCAGTGCCGATACGGCGTTAAAAACAAACAAATGTGATATACAACAACAGAAAAAATCTTTTAAAATCAGTTTTTCTGAATGAACTATTACTAGGTGTTTAGGAAAAATTTTCATTTTTCTTTACCAAATTTCAAATAAAAATAATGTTTTTAATAAAATAATGTTAAATGAAAACAGGTGAAATTAACAGAGAAGATGCTGTGTGTTTTTCAGACGTCAAATACGGCAAAGAAAACCAGTTCACATTCACTTTTAAGCAAAACAACAGTCATATTTCTACATGTATTTAGAAAAAGCTCAAATGTGATAATCTGGATTCTGATCTCAGTTGTCACGTGTCTTGTCATGCTGTCCGTCTGCTGGATGACTTTATGTCACTCCTGAGGTTTGATTTGGTTGAAATTCAGCAAACACTGGACTGAAATGAGCACGATACATCTAGAAATGATGATGAAATTAATATTTAGAATGGTGTCTTTATTTTTACCACGGCTGTATATAAATCTATAATGAAACACACACACACATGCAGAACACATAAGGTGTGGGAAGCTCACGTCCTGACGAAGGTTTCAATCACGTTCTCTTTTAATTGGTCATTGCCGTGGGAACGGCTGCAGTGTCTCACCTAGGCTCTGCTCTGGTTTCACACTGGTTCTCAAGGAGCCCAGCGTGAGATTACGGTGACTGTCTGTCCTGCGTTTCTTCACTTGCTTTCAATGATTTCAAATGACACTAAAGTCATTTTGCTGCACATCACCTCACTTCAGTCGTGATTCTCCTCTTATCATCTCATTAGAAGTTTTTTCTGTTTTTATCGTTTAACATGCCAGACTGCTGAGGTGAACTTCAAAACAAGATGATAAGAAATGGAATCTAAGAATCTGAAAATAAAGCCATTCACTACATTATATACATTTAACTTCTTATATTATTCAAGTGTCTTAATGTTGAAGATGATAAACTTCATGAAAAACAATAACAACAGAGGTTGATGACAGCTAGAGCTTCTGTTCACTCACGCAGCATCACTAAACTACTGAATCATGTTATTTTAATACCATCACCATTATGATTGTGCAAATTATAAATAAGACTTGTATATTTATGTGTGTGTGTGTATATATATATATATTACATTTTACATATTTTGTTAGCAGTAATTTATAAGCATAAAATATTCATAATAATATAAAATATGAATGAATATAATAGTATGAAAATAAAATTGCATTCTGTAGAATTGATGATGATGATGAAAGTTCTTACCTTGTAAACTTCCACCTGCTGATCCGAGGACTGTGATTGACACACACATCACTTTTATAACAACGGGCACATGCCAATAAATGTGTTCAGACGACAAAACAGCACTTCTGTTCCGATGCACGAACCGCAGTCTGAGGATCCACTGACAGAGAGATGGAGCGCATGTGTGTGTCTGTGTGAGAGAGAGAGAGAGAGAGAGAGAGAGAGAGTGTGTGTGTGTGTGTGTGTGTGTGCAGCATCTCAAACTGAAAGTATCTTCAATAAAATTGAATGTTACATTTAGTGTAATAAAAGTGGAAAAGTGAAGAGTGTAAAAGAAGAGAGGCTTTTCTAAATGTCATACAATGTTGAACAGTGGAATATGAAGGGGTAAGTATTAGTCGAGTGTATACAGAAGAGGTGTATTTTTTCATAATTTGAAAATGTCTTTTTTCAAGCATTACTGTGGATTATGTGGAATGTGAATGTTTGACTGAAGTTCTTCATCGCCGGCATCTCACACGTTGAGAGAAGGCCACAGAAAGAAATGTGTTCTGAACAAACATTATTCACTCAGAATAAATGAGGTCAGTCTCACCTGCTGTCGTGTTTCACAGTCCACACACACACACATATACACACACACGCATAAACACACACACACACACACACACACACACACACACACGCACACACACACACGCACACACACACACACGCACGCACGCACACACACACACACACACACACACGTCTGGTTTATTATCTACTATCTGCCTCCAAGCATTGTTCAATACTGAAGCCACATTTTCAAAACTCTTCACACAGTCTCTATTAGCAACATGACTGTCGGCCAAACATCTCATCTCATCTCATCTCCAAAACTCACTCCGACCAACAAAACACTTAATAAGTGTTAATTATTAAAACATACACAAAATAAGCTCATTCCAACATAACACTGACAACAATTCTCATCCAGAAAACATACATTTCACTCATAACATACTGACCTAAAAAACACTAACAACAAGGAGCGTTACAGAAATGATGAACTTTATTAGTAAATGCTGAATTATTTGTTTCATAAATCAGTTTTCACTTTAAACTTTCACATAAACTCATTTTCACTTTAATGAATGTTCTACAGCATTTTTTTATCAGTCTTGTTACATATGCGTACAGTAAGTTTTCTTTCTTTGTTTATACAGTAGTACTTCATCTTTGAAAGTTACAGTACAAAGGTGAAAAGAGGAAAACAGTTCCAGGGCTGCAATGATGATGAAAAAATAAAGAATAAAAATAAATTCAACACATCAACAAAAGTATAGTGAGGGATCTAGTCGTCCCTCTCTCTTGCATTTGGCCACAGGTTCTCATCAGCATCACATCTGATGTCTTCTCTGGCCATCGTGGAAAATACCGTCTGGAATGTCTCAGTTACAGTATCATTAAAGGATGCTTGTCTCGCCTGTTCTGTCACAACATTCCTACTGTTGATGCCACTGTTGAACACGGCAGATTGGGTTGCACCCTTAGACCGCCTCTCTCAAAGAGACCATGACTTACTACATGATCAATAATCTCATCAGAGATCACGGCTCTTCCTCTCATGCGCTCTCCCTCTCTGAACCACTCTTCTTTGATCCATATTTCCTAACATCCCCTTTATAAATACAGTAAACCATGGTCATGAGACTAAAGCAGATCACCGGAGTAGGATTTCAGCTAAAAGTGTCTATACTTTATACATAAAATAATGACTGCAGAAATGCATTAGTCATCATTCTGTTTTAAACGTGTTTTTAACCATGTTGAAAGCAGTGTGTTAGCGATTGAAAAATGTGCTGTCAATTCATAGTGTTTGGCAGGTTGAGGACTATGAATGAAGAAAGTGTTTGTGAATTTTGAAAAATGTGGTCACTGAATGCATGTTGTCTGAAAGCAATGAGAAATGATTGACAGTTTGGTCTGCACAGACTTCTGTTTTGCTGAATGTGTGAAGAGTTTTGAAAATGTGCCTTCAGTATTGAACGATGCTTGTTAGCAGCTGAAAAAAAACTGTAACAGGTTATCTGTTTCGCCAGATTTCGTGTGAACCTGTAGTGTTTATCTCTTGAGATGCTCTATAAGTGAAATGAGGTTTCACCCCTGCTGAGTGTGTAGGGAGCGGTGAACACTTCACAACACAGCTGAAGTGAGATGTGAGAGTTTCTCTCTACAGCACAGTATAAACCTCATTATAGTCACAGAATCACAAGAGCGACTCATTCAGACGTTAAACGATGTTTGACCCTCCACAGACAGTCATGACATCACACGCAGAGACACACTGTGTGTTTGTTGAAATAGTCACTCGTGAATGGACATAGAGACAGGTACTGAAGCACAAACTGAATGTTGTTGAAACACAGATTGATCTGGACAGATGAAGTGATTGTTTCTGGATCAATACTTAGAAACAAATGTATAGTGTATAGTATAATGCAATGGAAGTCGCTTTGGATGAAAGCGTCTGCCAAATGCATAAATGTAAGTGTAATATCTTTTGTTGGTCCCGGAAGAACATTACAGTCCAAGAATCCTAATCCTAACAAACCATTATGGCAAACAAAAGGCTGTTTTTTTATTTAGCCTTAAGAAACATGTAAAATCAATGGCTGGTGCTCATTTTTTGTTACAGTTCATGTTATCAAATTAGGATATTTAAGTCGCTTTTATCTAAATGCATTACTGGTGTGGATCTTGAGACAAAACAGATTTATTTTAAGATATTTAGTTAAGACAGCTCAAACATTCATTTTAGTCTGGGACTATAGGCTTAAGCCTTGTCTGTGAAACCGGGTATAAATTGGCAAATGTCTTATTGGATAGAAATCGTTTTAATTCTGCCTGAACATAAATGGAACTTTACAAATGAAACTTATTTGTGTTCATTAAAATGAAATTCTAATAAATTAGATTAAAACAAACTGGTAGAATAGAATAAATGACACATTACACTAGTTATGATATTTCAATGTGTCATTGTCAGAGTATTTGACTTAAGGAGGATTATAATGCAAAAACACGGCCATGAAATGATGTCATACAGGTTATGATGTGTGGAAATGAATTGGTATTGCTTTTAAGTGTGATCTTCACAAAATCCATTGGTCATTGTTGAAATTCTGTGAAATGTAAACATAAAGCTTCAGAGACCTGGTTCATGATATAAAGCTGTGCTGGGATCATATGATTCAGTAACACCATCATTCACCCCGACACTTATATGAAGATCACTTCATTAAAAATCTCTTTCTGTTATTTGTTGTATAAGCACACATCTCTCCAGAGGTCCAACACATCAAGTTTCAGATGAATATTCTTCAAGTTTCTCAATCAGCTTTAAGCGTCTGTTTGGTTTTTCTTGAGATTGAAATATTCTGCTACACACCTTCTATTAACAGTGAAAAGCTCTTATTTAATGCATCATTATGTGAAAAGTTAGGCTAATTTCATCAGAATTTGCCTGTAATATTCATTCATTTACATTCAGTGTGTTTCTGAGGACACGTCAACCGATTGTGTAAAACTGTAAAATTAAAAATTTTGACACAACACTGAAAATCTCACACTAACGTATGAAAGCTTAAGGTTAAAACAGCACCTGTTCGTCCAGCAGAACACATGAATTCTGATGGATTGGGATTCAAATGCTTCACACAGCCCCACAAAGAACCTTTTTAGAAACTCCGTTCCAAACACTATTGCTGTTTAAGTTCATAGTGCATGAAGACTCGTTGTGTGTGTCAAACAAAAGCACAAGTCCAGCAGAGTCAATAAATATTTTATTGAAAATTTCAGAGGCACAGCATGCATGAAGACGAAACAAAGAGAGCGAGGTGTTGATGTGTCTGTGTGTGGGCTGCTCTCAGGTCAGGATGCTGAAGTGATGTGGGACAGATTCAGTGTCTGTCGTCAGTGGATTGCTCCTCACATCCAGACTCTTCAGAGACGACATGAGAGAGAGTTTCTCCATGGGCAGTTCTGACACACAGAAGGAGCGAGAGACCAGGAAAGAATTACATTACAGCGGTGATGCTCTTACACAATCTCATTATAATAACACACAATGTGAGAATAAAGAGGCGGCAAACATGAACTGATAATCCTGTTAAACAAACTCTGAAAACATCCATCATGTGCGAGTCTCACCGAACATAACGCCGAGATCAAGTTTTAGCCCAAAATCTATTTACTGCATGAAGAAAATGAAGACTATTTTGGATGGGGGTATAACAAATTCTGAACAAATTTCTGTGACATTTTGTGTTCTTTTTATACAATTGAAGCTTATAGACGGTTTCATCTTAACAACATAAACAAACGTTACTGCGCATGGGCACTTTTGTGACCCCCCCCAACTGAACTTCCGGTACACATTCACAAACAATAGAGCGCCTGTAGATTATTTCTGATAACAAGCAAAAGAAACCGAGAAGAAGCGTTAATTGGCTAAACTTGTCCCTCCAATATTTTGCGTTTAGACTGCGATACCAAGCTCAACCGCTAGATGTCAGTGTACCATACGGTTTCTTTAATGCGACTGAACTACAGGACCGATTCAACATTTAATAAAATGAACATACAACACAATTCAACAAATCGTTTATTAAATACAATTATTATACAGTAAAATAATAATACATATTAATATCAACATAAATAAAATAGTTATATTATCAGACACTGGCCAAACACAAAACCGGAAGTTAACTGGGGGTCAGGCGCGCGTCCGATGAAAGGTCTATATAAATGCATAAAAACGGAATAGAGCTGTCATTGAAAAACAAAACTCTACTTTAACAAAAACAAATCTAATTAAAAACGCTTCATAAAGAAGTAAAAGCCCCCAAAAATGCACTATTTGAGGACTAGTAGATCTGTTGCATTTATGACAATTAATAACAACTGAAAGGGCGAATTATAGAAAGAAATTTGTACCTGATGAAATAACTAAGATAACACTGTCAAGGCTTTTCAAAACGTTTCCTTGACATGTCTTTCTTTGCCCGTGTCTGTGTGAAAACCTGTACCATCTCAGATCTGAATCAGAAATGATGAATGTGTGTTTATGATCCGGGCGGAGGATTCTGGAGTTTTCTCTTTATGTTATGTTGTATGTAGAGACGGACTGCATCTGTGAAGTTTGTTACATTAAAATGAGAAGCTTTCATCTACTGAATCTGTCAGGTAATCACAAAGCAAAAACATCGTCATGGAAACTACGATTTCACTTACTTACCGTAATTTGCTACCTGAACCCTGTGTAGATGTTTTATAGAAACATCAGATCTGATGTCATCAAATGAAAGGAGATTCAATCCAACATCTACTGTAAAGCTTCTTCTGTAGATTGATGTACGGTGAGCATCTTACAATAACACAGATTTATAATACAGCGGATGGCATCATAAACAAATGCTCGTCACAGTGAGACATATTTAATAAAGAATGATTTCTTGATCACAGATGTATACACTGCCTGACAAAACTTAATCACTTAATCTCTGTTCACACTGTATATATTCTGACCATCATCATGTGTTTCACTCTCACATGATTTATATATATGTTCTATATTCTTTTGGCTTTAGTTAAGCCCTGAATAAATGAACCAACTTAAGTATATTTCTGACTTGGCATGCTTTCGTTTTATGGTGTTAAAATTGAAGGTCTTGTGTGAACCTTTACGGGAAATATCAATGGTTAAAGTGAAAAGAGCTGGGATAGAGGAAAAGGAGATTTCTCATCGTTCATATTTATTTATTAATTTTTTTTACTTTGTTACGTTCTCTCAAAGTAAGAGAAAAGGGTTGGTAACAGTTTATTAACCTGCTGTCATGCGATGCTCGTTTATCAATCCTCACGCACACTTCACAGGTTTACACTCCATTTGCAATGTAATTAAAACGATGTTTCCTTCGTGCCCTCGTATTCTACTGAGATAAATATAAAGATGTGTAGTCTACGGCGGGTGGGTGTGTGCGACACAGATGTACAGATGTTGTTGATCACTTTCGAAATAAATCCGAGATGATGTACTTAACACAAATGAAACAAACCCTTCTTGGATGTTTCCCACGAGAGCGAGTACATGCGGACAGAATGTTTGGTGTCTGTAGAATAGATTTCTGCTCGTGTCACCTGTGATCTGGTTTCCCTCCACATTGATGTTCTGAAGACTCTTGACACGTGTGAGGCGCTCGGGGAAAACCGCCAGTCTGTTTTTGGAGAGGTTGATACTGATCAGATGCTCCACATCACCCACAGCGTCCGGCAGCGAGGTGAGGACGTTACCCTGCACATCCAGATCTACACACAACAACCACACAACCTCTGAGGATTCATTTTCCATAAGAGCTGCGACATAATTCTGTATCACTTCAGCAAATGATCACACGTTCAATGCAAACACACGCTGTCTTAATATTTAGGCCTGATAATAATGTATATTCAATTTCATTTACTTGTTTCACTGAAAGATGCTCAGACATGAGACAAACATTTGCATGTATACATTATGCAGATGCTTTTATCCAAACGAATGCATTTAAGGTTAAATTATTTTATTACACTGCTTGAGGAACATGGTGTGAGTAGATCGGTTGACTTCGGGCTCATCGTTTCGTAAAACTCAATGCACTTTAGTTCATATAGTGGTTGTGTGATCGCTTCAGGGTGCATTACATTTCAATAATTCCCCGGTCATCTGAAGTCAACTATTCATCACCTCTGAGACGTGCTTGATTTTCCTATAGGCTACAGAAGGGAGGAAGAGTTTCACATCATTTTTCATTAACCATTTGGTTGCGCTCACCTTGTAACTGTGAGAAGGTATGGAAAAACTTGTTGCCTAAAGCTTTGAGCTGGTTGTTGGCCAGAGTGATTTTGTGGATGTTATCCGTGCAACTGCGCAGCATTTTGAAGATGCCGTCGGGGAAACTGATGAGGTCGCAGTCGGACAGATCTGAGAGAGAAGAGGATTCATTCAGACATTAGAAATCAGTCAGTTAATATGAGATGTGTAATGAAGCGATTGTGTAGACTCGAGGACTCTCGCCTCGGAATAATAAACAGCTTCTGTTGGGCAATCACTCGGAAAATCAGCAAATACCACCGCAGACCATCGGCCGCAAATCAATCCGGTAATCTGAGAACACGTTGTGTGCGGATGTTTGGCCTCACAATAACACTGATTGCAGTGCCAGTTTACTTTTCTGTCGCTCGGAAATCTTTGAAATGATGATTAATGGCAAAGGACACTTTAGGAATTGGTTAATGGTCAAAATCAAGTGCTTGTTATTGATGGGAGCTCTTTGGAACAACTGCGCCATCTGCTGGAGATTAAGAGTAGAAAACCAATCACTGTCTTTGGAAAAAAAAGATTCTTGCAGGTCATATTTTACTTCTTTGTCATGCCCTAAAGAACAAAAAAGACTGTGGGAACATTGTTCAAGAATTCATCCAAGCAAATATCAAAAATGATAAATGCTTGAATAATGTTTAACGGATATTCAGATGAAACCTCTAAACTTACAGTAAAAAAAAAAGAATTCTGAGTTTTTCTATGTTCTGAGAATCTGTTCTATAATCTATATGTTTAAAATCTTGCTATTGGTTTTAGGGCTGAATTGTGACCCAGAGTGAGTTCTGGACAGCTTTTATAAGTTTCTGCTCACACCCACCTAAACAGTCTCTGCCCTCCTCCATGGTTTCGTTGATCCTCCGGGCGACGTTGGCGACGGCCTGCGCCATCCTGTGATGTTCAGCTAAGATCTGAGGAGTGATTGGTGCTTTCAGTGAGACTCAATGACTGGTGCAGAGGTGAGTGACAGTCAGACAAGAGCCACAGACAGCTGTTACCTACCAGAGCACACAAACATGCAGTGACATCATCACTAACTTCCCTACAGTCATCAATGAATGTTCATGAACATCATATGAAGAGTTTGGTTCCAAAATGAGATAACTCCGTTTTTACATTTTTTCAAAAATCATGTTTTTTATCATGTTAGCATGTTTTTATTGTGTTAGTTAGCTGTATTTTTTTAGTTATTATGAGTTAAATCAAAACAAAACAACTGCAGTTTGATTGATATTAATTGGAATGCACAATAAAAAACATGATTATTGAAAATAAAAAAACGAAGTTATCTCATTTTGGAACCAAACTCTTCATATGACCCTTACAATACGTGACAGTGAAATATAAAGTATTGTGTAATTTAAGTTTTCTTTTAGTGAATTATAAGTGAACATAAAATTAAAATGTGTCCTTTAAAAATTATATAATACATGAGGCAACATAAAATGTCAACAAATAATGTAATAATATATTGATTAGGATTATGATATGTTCAACATTTCAAATTATATATTTTACCCGACCTGGCATGAATGAAATTATTGTCATAATGTACGATTTTTTCTTGTATTAAACTTGTTTACCTAACAGTTGCTATATTCAATATGATATTGTTAATATGTTAAAATTACAATTTTACCAAATATACGCGTGTCAGTTTTGAACTATAGGTGTAAACAACACCACTACCAAAACCATTTGTAGACTTTTAATTTAAAGGACTAAAACGTATTTACTGACATACAGCGCTTGTGACAACTTGCCCCGGTTACTCCTAACGCTACATATAAACTCAGTATTCATCCATAAGTTTGGCTTCCGAAAATGACAGGAAATGTCTCATGTCTTTAGCTAATGTTGCAATAATTACTCTAAATAATACTAAATAACAAGATCTATTTATTTGTGAAGTTTCTGTGTGCACTCAATAAACCTGTTTGACAGATAGATCTACAGACACAGCTGAGCAGACAAATATAGAAAACCAAAAAGTTATTTATAGCAATGCATCTTATCACTTTAAACACCGCAAAACCAGAAAGATTAAACTGTAAATAAGCACATCTTGAACTATTGATTCATGACGTCACGCCATTCATTTCTTTCTACTAAATAAGTAAAAGCGTTAAAGTAGCGATCAAGTAAACCGAACCTCTAATATAGCGCTGCAGTTCCTCACAATCACACATGCGATATTCTCTCACCCTCTCCATCCACCCGACAGACGCCTTACATGTGTTTAAGCAGTGTTTCTGTATGTTTATGGTGTGTCATGCGAGACCACCAGCAGCATGTAAACGCGGCTGCCGCATTCCACTCGCGATTGTCGTAAAACACATGGCAGCTTCACGACAGAAGATCCGTAGAGACCAGACAAGAGCTGTTTAAAACTATTTATTTGTTAATCGTGCGGTTGCTGTAGTTTTACACGCACATTTTTGTACTTATACAAATAAAAATGTAAGTGATAAAAACGTGAACTTTTAATCGTTTAAGATTTTGCCTATAATATTTTTAACAGCAGGCAAATTATTAGATTATGTCAGAATACTAAAACATCTCACTTTTACTCAAACCTTACTTGTATGTGCACATTTTTAAAAAAATAGGTTTTGGAAATTGTACACATGAAAACACGAGTTTAAAACCACACTGTACATACCCCACCGTCCTACTGTATGTCCTCGGTGTTGTACACGAGATCTTTTTTGTGAAAAGCTCAGACTAAGAGAAGTGTTTCCAGAATGTCCATGGCAGGTCAGGACTGGATTGCACTTTTACTGTGGGACAATAGAAGGTGATTGTGTTTGACCCCTGACCCTTTATGACCCCACAGACAGAGCTTCACTGAGCGTGGATACAAACCCATAGTCAGATCTTACCTAATCTCTCCTGATTTTTATTATACTGATGTAAAATGCACGAAAAGACCACGAATGTATGTTACTAAAGAAAATGTGTTAAATTGACTGTAAATCATCCACAATTGCAGATACAAAATTGAAGGATATAAAACATTCGGAGAGTTCAGTACTATGAAGAATAGAAGTAAAACGAGTCATCTTTCAGATTCTTTAAGGTACATGTTTTATTTCTTTTAGCAAAAATAACATTATTGGGCTGACTGGTCTGTTCTTTATAGAAGAATCCATATATTATATTTACATAAATATCCACGTTTTATTCACACATTATATACAATAAATATTTACATAAAGTCTCCACCTTACGGCGTTACTGTAAATACATTGACAGTGCTTGTGATGGTCCATTTAAACAGTTATTATTTCCTATTCACTCTTAACTGCTTCTTTTCAAGGCCCATAAATGTTTGGAACAGTTGTCTGGATAATGATGCAGGCTGTGCTTCCTGTTGCCCGTGGGCTTTTAGGATGTTCTCGGGACGGGCAATTTGGCAATTGACATGGAGGAAACCACCTGCCCTGGCTGCTGCCGACTGCCGCGTCTCGTACAGTATCGCTCTTCCCACAAACCCACAACACAAAATTTTACATTTCCATCCATCAGATGCAGCCGCACTCTTCCACGACCATGTCTTCGTGGTGTCGCAGGATTAGCTCTTCGTTTTCATAATATAACATGCTGAGGGGGCTCATCTTGGTGGGCGCGCAGCAGGCCGCAGGGACTCGGTTCGGATGGTAGTACTTTAACAAACTCTGGCGGAGAAAGAGAGATGAAGAGACATTTAGATGGACAGTTCTAAAATACAATATCATTGAATATTACAGGTGTTGGAAACCCAATCAGACACTATGTACCTGCATGTAAGCGTGATTGGTGGGTTGAAGCTCCTCGCCCAGAGGATTCGGACAGCTCCCTTCGCAGCGGTAGGCGTTGTACTTCTTAGGGAAGACGATCCAGGAGCCCCATCCGATCTGATTGAAGTCTACGTGCATGTCCACTCGTTTACACAGAGAGCTTCTGTCAACCTGATTCTTCACCAGCTCCGGGTTCCTCATGGGCTGACCTCTCCGGCCCCTCTTGCTTTTGTGCGCTTTCTCCCTGCGCACCTCTTTACCTTCGGTGTTAAATAAGAACTTGGACTTCTCGGCCGTGTGCAGTAGACTGGCCTTGTCTGCCGTTCCCTGTCGTGAAGCCGTGTGTGAGTATATGAGCAGCATGGCTCTGTGGTGGATGCCATCCGTGTTTTTCAGAGCGTGGCTGCCGGATCTCACGGCTCTCTTTGTCTTGCGGGGCGTGGTGTGGGAGAGTTTTGAGCCGGTCCAGTCCAGCAGCAGGTCTGTGACGTTGTAGACTCTCCAGTGGTGAGAGGAGCTCAACAGAGAGGTTCCGGAGAGCACGCCTAACGTCTGGTTCTGCAGGCAGACGTCATGCTGGTGGCACGGGACGTCCTGCTGGTGCCTGAACTCCACTGTGACGTTGGTTTGGCTCGTTTCTCTGGGGATACGAATCCTCAGCTCGGCAGCTTGTATCTGACGCTCGGAGAGCACAGACGAGAGGTCAAAGTATGTGACGTAGTGTCTGCCCTGACTGGTCAATCCTAATACGCAACAAAAAAAGAAGAAGAAACATTATTATATGAACATCTTTGTTTTAATTGATCAAACCATATTAAACAATGCATAAAGAAAATGAAGATTTGTTTATTTGATTAGTCGTTTTTTTACTAAGATTCACCCAATTAAAGCAGCTCTTCTGCTATTTGCTTTTCACCAGGGATGAATGAGCCACTGTAGTGTACACAGACCTAAAAGTAATGAGGTGATTTGTGACAGCTGAACACACACACTTTGATCCTCATGTATGGCTCTTGTCCAGTGAAGTGTATTGGAGCTGCACATTTACATAAAAATTGCTAATTGCTTGGGTTTATCTAATAAGTGACTCTGGTTGTGTTTAACAGCTCAGATCTGTGCCCTGTAGTTCGAGGCTGTATTTTAAATCTTCAACAGTTTTGTTAACTCTCTCAATCTATTATAAAAATGCCAAAAGCCAATTAAGACGAAGGTGTGGTGAAGTAATATATTATTATGATACCGCTTTGATTAAAGTCGTGTAGTATCGATCTGATATGAAAGTAATCTTAACGGAGGGGCAAGGCGCTGCCTCGTTACTCCGTTTAAAACAAACATGGGATCGAAACCCATCGTTTAACACCTCCGCTGCGCTCCGCATGTTGCGCGCATCTCCATTCAAACCCGCTGCCTGCGCCCGCGCTCGGAACCAAGAGCACCTAATCTAATCAGCGACGTGTGAAAAAGACCTGAGGGCTGATGTTGATTTGCCTTTAACAACTGATTTGTGTAAGGATGTCTGGCGAGGGTCTAATCCACATCACCAGAGAGGGGTTTGCGCACGGCATTAGTCTCCAAGCTGATCCTGGACTTATTCAACCACGAGCGAGATGTGGATTGAAGGTGTCTGGCGCTGAGATTTGACAGCCAGGAGCCACCGGGACCCTCAACAAAAGAGCCGCAGCACTTTTCACCTCAGTGCGCAACTCCAGTGGCTCCCCAAACCCCCAAAGCTCCCGACCCCGCTTGAAAACCATGAAAACCTGAGCTCGTGTTGCTCGACACACGACTGAATTGAATAAGCACTAAAAATCAAACCTTACTCTTAGACAGGATGCTCCGGATTGTGTCCGCTTGCTCGTGGTCCATATAATCCACGGGACGCGTCTGGTTCATCTTGAAATTCCGATAGAGATGCATCATGTAGGTGGGCGGCCGGTGTGTTCGGTCCGGGCTGGAGAAATGCGCCAATATAGTCCGTGCGCCATGTAGATGAGTATTATTGTGCTTTCCCAATACTCCAAGAAGCAGAAGTTGGTAGCAGGCCAGGCGCAAAGATCCGAGTACATGCATGATGGAATGAACTCAGAATGACAGGTTGAGGGGTCCACGAGGGCTTATATACCCCCTCCCTCTGGCCCCGCTGCTGCATATTTAACAAGTAGCAGAGGACATTAAAGGAAATTGACAGCTCATCATCTTTTCATGTGGTAATGCGACGCATATTTTACAATGAACAATTAAAACACCTTGCGCACCGTGACATAACCAAAGTTGCTTTTGTTCTTTGAAGACCGTAATGGCAGATACGCTCACTGAACTGAAGTCAAGGACACTTCACACGAGTCACATTAAAGTGACATACTTGGAAGACACGGGGTTATTTTCGTCCTTTCGTTATCATAATTAGTATGTATTTGCATTTGAGATAACTGTGCAAGCTTGAATATGTTGCGACAGCTTTGTCAATGCTTTAAGTGCATTTTAAATTTCTCATAATAATAGGTATTGCCTAAAACAATTGTTCATTTAATGAATAATGCTGTCATATTTCTCTCATCAATGTGGTTGAAAACAAAGGAAAAATATTTATGCAACTTCGTGTTTGTCACTATTATTGCGTATTTTATATGATATCATATCAGTATTATGTGCCCTCTATAAAAAGCGCTATAAATGTAAAGTGAAACTTCTTATTTTAACAATTTTAGCAATTATTTTAACAAAACAAAAATATTAAACAAATTCAACATTTAACATCGAACATTTCATTCCCAATAATCCAAAACGAACATTATTCCATCTTTTGAAAGTAGCCTACTGTAAAAGTTTCCTTTGATATTCAGATTTACTAAATAGGCAAAGGGCATTTTTTGCATTAGCAATGCATTAATAAATACACACACATATGCACAGAGTTACACAAACATTTCACGAGTGTGTGTGTGTGTGTGTGTGTGTGTATCTGAATTTATGAGCCCCTCAGCGCCACACACATACACCCCCTAAACACACGCATGCTCAATGAGAGCGTCTCGCACACACCACGAGTGCTGCTGTGAACGCGTGAATCCAGCACACAACAGGGATTTTTGCAGGATAGTGTGTTTTCTGGGATCAGTTGTTGTGTATTTATGGCGAAGGTTTCATTGCGATGGTGAGTGAAGAACTTTGACTTTCTCTCAGCTGCGCTTTGTGTTACGCGGCTTCTCTTCGCGTGCACAGATGTTCATGAAACTGCATTGCCGTCGTTCCGAATCGACATGCCAATGTGTTCAAACAAACCGGAGCTTCCATGTAGCGGGATGTCATTGCATGCATTCGTGCATTAAATCGCAAGAGTATTGATCGCTTGGTACAACGAGTGTGTGATCTGTGAATTGAAGTTTGTTAATGAAACATAATCGGAAGAAAATTAAAAGAACAGCGTTGAAAACTCCGGTTCATTTCAGCGAGTCGTTTAAATGAACAGATTCATCAGAATCACCGATTCGTCAACGCATGACATTTGGTTGCTGCTGTTGTTGTTTTTGTGTATTGAACAAAATATTTGGTCAAGCGCTGCTCTTTGAAGTAAACGTTCACATTATATAGATTGTGTGGATTACATCATTTGCGTCGTTTTAGACCGAATCATAGAAAAGAACTGACTCAAAAGAACGGTTCTTTCGCGAATCATTCTAAGGATCAGTGGCTCACTCGCGTGTCGCTTTGTAGTACTTTGGTGGAGATCAGAGAAAAGGTCAACAACTCCATTAAACCAGCGATTAAAGTCACAATCACGACCATCGTCTTCATATTTGAATAATTTCTAAGCTTTATCACACTATGTGTTGGATTCAGAAGGTGTTTGAAAGAGAGAGAGCGGGAAAAAAGCAGGTAACGTAAATTCACACAAACTGACTGACGCGATGTGAAAAGATCCGTTTGATTAGAGCGCAAAACAGCCCGAGTCATATTTCATCGCAAAGTTAAAAGGAAACATATATATTTTGTAATATTTATACATGTACATTATAAGTGAAATAACGAAAAGGAATTTTTGACGCGAAATATAATTTCCTGCTCATTTATTGATGTCGACCTGCCCGACCCTCAGAAACTCGACATTAAACAAGACACGCTATTCTAACTAGTGAACTTGGACGAAACCAAAATGTAAAAATCTTATCAAGCTATGTAATATTAGTCGATTGAAATGCTAATGATCGAGAGTCAGGCATATGAAGATTAATGGTGATGAAGTTCGTTTCGATACTCGTGTGTCCGTTAGAGATCTGTGAAGATGTCAGTACTAGATTAGAAGAGTTTGCTTTAGGGATTGAGATAAAGTCAAGTGCTCTTGTTAGGGTTTACAGCGGGGAAACAAGTCGTTTGTTGAGACCTAAATGAGACCCATTAAAAACACGTCACTGCTTTCTGTGTAACGTTATCATTTTTAATAAGTTTAACAGCTTAACAATGACGGATATACAGCGTTATTTAATATTATAATATTGTGATAGACTTTCCCTTCTTCTGCGGTTTGTTTGTTCTCTGAACACAAGGCGAAGAACAGAGAGGTTACTTCACTTTTCAAACCGTTCAGTTGTTTTTTGTAGGAAGATTTTTGATTGAACAGTTTTAAGTGTTTCAGGTATAAATGTTTTTTTTAGTGTTTTTAAGTGTTTTTAGAGATGTGTGCTTTTTTAGATAAAAAAAATACAATACATGTTCCTCTTTTAGTAAAGTTCATAATCAGTTTGTGTGATGGAAAAAAGTGAGAAGACACATTGCATCCAGCCGAACATAAATGTTTAATAGATGAACCTAAAGTGAATTTAAGATGGTTTTTCGCATCTTCTGTCTGCTTACAAAGCTCATAAGGGGGGTTGTGATGGGGTATACATTGAATTTATTCTTTTAGGGAGACCGGGGCTAGTTGTCACACGTTACCACAAGCTGCCATCATTCACTTATTTTGAGGGGATTTTTGTTTGAGAATTTGACCTAAACTAAAAGTACCATCAAACATTAAGGCAATTGTCATCTATATAATGCTGTTGATAGGCCTGGTTTAAGTATTTAGTATTACTAAACGTTTACGTTCATGTAGTCTATTGTACACACTGAGATTATTGTTTATTAAGATATTGCTTTATTTAGATAGTATTATAATTCATATTTATTTTTAAATCAGACTCCACAGCATTGTGACAACATGCCCCGCTTTCAGGATCAATGTGTGTTAAACGTATGGGCAATAAGCATGAAAATGTAGAATTTCTTAGCGATGCATTGGTCATGTGATGTGCGAGTTGTAATGTTGTGTGAAGTTTGTGGTTTGTTGTTGTACAGTAACGGTCTGTCATGTGTTGAGATGATTTCTGCCACTAGATGTCATGTTGTCTGTTGTCTGTGTGAATTCAGTGCAGTCAGTGATACAAGGGCTGCGTCCACAGTCTAAACGTGTGCCGGCCAGGCAGTAAATTACGATTGGATTTGTATAAAAAAAGAATCAATACCTTTGATATTTGTTTGGTTATCTCTAATACTCGCTCAGATTATATATGATATCTGAATTCTTTAGATGTAGCTTTTCATAGGAGGTGCGGTGTCTGTTATGTCATTTCAGACACAGCCAAGCTGTCTGATCATTCAGAAAGAAAAAAGACTGCTTATATGTGTTTTGCCCGTATGACATTTCTTTGTTTGTGTATTATTTGACTCTTGAGAAAGATGTCTTTAGACTAAAATCCCTGTTTGTGTTTTGATACGTGTGTGCTCTGTGACTACAGTGATGCTCCTCATAGAGTTCAATCCGGACAGGAAAATACACTTCCTAACTGGCCGCTACAAACACAGGTGTCGTTTTTTCAGTCCGTTCGGAAGCGGATGTTTAAAACAATTCATCATTCGTACAGACAGCAGGAAACAGGCAGGTAATCCACTTTTTTACAGCCTGTAAGGACAGGAAGCTAAAATTCTGTTCGCTCCTTCAAAACATGACATCACTTCATCTGCTCATCCACGAATCCACAAATCATACTTGCTTTAGAGGAATAGTTCATCTAAAAACGATGCATTCATTTCAGACCCGCTGTAATCTGCACAAAAGATTCTCTTCCATACAATGACGTTTGATAGTGAACACGCCCATCAAACTTTGAGTTCTGCCGTGACATTCAGATCGGTTTTGGTACCTATGCTGCAGGTTTGACACGTCTGGTTGACTTGTGGCTAACATCATGATTCATGAACTTCAGTTGCAACATATCTGATTTGAGAGATGTTGGTGAGGAGAAGTCAGTCGGACATCAGAAGACAGACAGGGCTGTCGTTTGGTCTGGGTGAAGAATCTGTCATGTAATGTTAGAATGTATATTGACCCCCATTAAAGGCTCATAAAAACAGAGATGAATGACGTGACGTGACTGGTTCTAGAGTGCAGAAAGAGAAACAGGTGTGCTCGGGTTTGTTCTCATCTATTTCATTCCTCACAGAAATCTTCAGTTCAAAGATATAGTTAGTTATCTCAAAAACATTCTCTTATTTGCTCACCCTCACATTGCTGCAACCCAACTTCTTTCCGTAAAGAGCGAATTATTTGAACATTGAAATAATCCAATCAGTTGGCTTTGTGTGAAGAACATATTTGCATAGACACCGTACAAACGAGCGCCAAATATGAAAAAATGTCGGACTTTATGTGCAAAGACCTTAATTCTGGAGCTCAACAACATCCAGCTCTTGTACCCCCTGATGATGTCAACCCCTGAATAGCAGGTCAGAGGTTATGGTCAACTTGTGTGGTTTGGAATGACATGAGGGTGATGATGACAGAAATGGTGTAGTTTTGTTGTGTGAAGTGTCTTTATTCGGTGGATTTGGTTGTGTGTGATGTGTCCTGGCAGTCTGATGAACAGAAGCTGGTCGTGGCAGTTTACAGATGCGGGTGACCGGTGTAAATTTAGCAAAGATTGAGATAGTACTTCAATTTCCTGCCTCACCCTTGTGTGTGTGTCACACAACTCTCTTAGTAAATCATACATGCGTCTTCCAGAAGTTTTCCTCTACAAGCCCTCAGTTGTCCTCATGAATCCTTGTGGTTCTGAGGTGTATTTTTGCATTTTCTTTACTAAGTTTAAATGAAAATGTTTTGAATTTTAAACATTGTACATCGTACAATCGTATTGAAAGGTGTGTGTAGAATATTTGTGATTGACGCATGTTCTGTTTGTGTCAGGGGTAAGGGGTGTGTTTCGGGATCTTTAGTCTTTTAATGAAGTGTCATATTAACATTTTGTATCTTTTGTGTTTCAATAGTAATGTAAGTAAGTGTCTATATAAGACTAGATGTTTGTGTCGTCCTGTAGCTGTGTTTGTGTGCGTGTGAGTTGAGATTTAGCCTGTTTACTCAGCTGTGTGTGTTGACAATCAGAGTCAGGGCGTCTTAATTGCTTACGAATGAAGTAATTAGTCTGATGTGCTAACTTACAAGAGCCGCGCTGAATTACGTGATGTAAACACACATGCTGTTAGCTCGTCGCCTTGTTTGCTTCGAGCTGACTGTGTGTGACTGTGTGAGTCTGTGGGTCTGTGTGTGTGTCGCACACTCACTGTGGAGAGCTTTCAATTCATGTGCTAATTGTGTGTGTGTGTGTGTGTGTGTGTGTGTTGTAGGATGCAGCGCTGCCTGATGAGTAAGACCCACCCACACATCCTTCACACACACACACACACACACACACACACACACACACACACACACACACACACACACACACACACACACACACACACACACACACGCACACACACACCATCCTCTTCCTGAGACTGTATGTGTCTGTGTGTCTGACGCTTGTGTCGTTACTGTAGGTACTAGTTAAAGATGACTGCCCCAAACACACACATGCGCACACACACACACATGCACACGCACACATGCGCACACACACACACATGCACACGCACACATGCTGCCTGTGGTTTAGAGAAACTCGTGGCATGAGTCGCTCTGCTCCGGTACCTGTCGCTCTCTGCCTGTCTGTGGGATTTCTACCCAGACGTCTCTGGATTTGATGGTGCTCGGGGGTGTGTGTTCACAGGTACAGTAGGAGTGCGTGTTTGTTCATTAATGTGTGTGTGTGTTTGTGTGTTTGAGGAGGTTAACTTGGATTTAACTCCCGGGAACACTTTCATCAGTTTGATTATAATTAAAAGCTTCCTTCAGGATATTTGTGTAGATTGTCATGTGGAAGAATGATTCATTGGTTAAGTAAACGTTTATATATATATATGTGTGTGTGTGAGGGGTGAATCTAGTCTGAACGTGTGTGTTTGTGAGGTGTGTTGTGTTGTGTATCGCTGTGTGATTGAACAGTCTTGTGTGTTCTCTGGCTTTATGAATAGAAAAATCGGTCTTATTTTGAATTTTACTTTCGTGTTTTTCCAAATCATATTTTCTTTACACCGTGAATATTTTACCGTACGTATCTTGAATATCATATAAGCATTATTATCATTTATATTTTTAGCAGATGCTTTTATCCAAAGCAATTTACAAAGGAGAGAGCGTTTAACACTTCTGGCACCCTGCATTAATCTTGTATTGTCATAAAGACGGCAAACTCTGAAACATTTTCTGACCTTGACACTCAATCGTGAGGGTCTACAGAGGTCCTACAGTTCCTGTTTTGTTGCATTTAAATGACTTTCTTCATGTTGGTTACCATTTTTAATGTAACCCTTTATGCCATTTCACTGTTTGATGACACAAGGTTAAACAACAGAGATGAATTTAATAAAAAGATAAATGTGAGAAATACAGATAAATCGAGTTTCAGTAATGGATTTCTCATTGATGTGGTCGGATCTGAGATCTGTCGTCACATGATGTGTTTTCCGTAGGGCACACGAGAGACTCTGTCTGTCTGATTTCTCTGGGTCATGCTGTTGTTTACATTTCGCAGTCGAGGACATTTGTTCTTATTTCACTCAAAAAGAATCAACACAACATCAGACCTCGGCGGCTGGATTGGTTGAAGTCTCAGATTTGATTCTGCTTTTAGGTTAAGGTCACACACTTGAGACGGCCGTGTTGCTGTGGTCATGTGTGGATGCCGAGGCGTGTTTTCATTTTGGGCTGTGCTCAGTCAACTCTTCACAATAACTGTAATTATGTGCTATTTCTGATCTGTGTGTGTGTGAGTATGAGAGGTTCTTTCTCCTGGAGCATTCTGGGATTATTTAATTCACTGTAGTGTATGAAAATGAGAAGCCTTAAAATCTGTCTTGTGTTACCATGCGATGTGTACCACAGTATAACCCTCTGATGATATTCTGTCACGTTAGGTGCTCTTGAAGTAACGTGCACATCCCCGAGGTGTTGCAACAGCGGAAGTTGTGTGAGGAAGTGGGTTTTTCCTCAGGCCGATGTTCTTTCTCAGAGGGGAAGAAACTCTGAGCTTTAAGAGGTGAAACGGTGAACGTCAAAACCATGACAACACTCCACAGGTCTGGGGGTCTTCGGTTAGTTGTGTGTCACACGGACGATATTCTGCAGTTTTGATTTGTTGTAGCGATATAAGAACGGATGCTTGGATAGATGTGTAGGCCACACTGATTCAAGGATATTATCTGCAAGTGAACGGTAGGTGGATATGTTTGAATAGACACGTTTATTTGTTCCTTTTTGTCTGAACATCCAATATCCTTACGGCAGTTCCAAACTATTTTAAGAGGTGGCTTATTCATATGAAATCTTATTTGTGTGTTTTATATGATGGAGCCAGTGACGGTTTTTGAGTGGCTTTTTTAGTGATAATAATAATAATCAATTTAGTAATCAATTAATGAATTTAGTAAATAATCAATTAATCAGTACAATTGAATAAAAATCACACATTTTTGGGCGACTCGCATTGTATGAATTCACACCAGTTATCCACCTCGTATGTGAGTTACGAATCCCTCCGAGATCAGGCTGGAATAAATGTCAAAAATATCGAAAGTTGTTAGTTGCACCCTAAACCACACTGTCAAGAGATTCTGAAATCTCGCCACACTTCCTGTGGAAGTGGGCGGCCTTGCTGTGTGTTTGAGGTGTGTCACCAAAAACTGACTTTGTGGTCACAAACAGGACAATATGTAGAATAAGCGTTTGTGTTTACTTCACTTGACTTCATATTACAGTGATATGGTACCATGGTATTGATTTTGATCACATCGGAGAGTTTTATTGGCTTTGTGACCGAATCTTCAGTGTCACAGGTGCACCTCTCAGCACTTCTGACTGTCTGTTGTGTGTTGGTTTTTACTTTTCTGCAAAGTAAAGTCTTATAGTTAGAAACGTACAATATAGTATGGTTTATAGTATAGTATGGTTTAACCACGATACACTTCCAAAAAACATGGCTGTGCCATTAAATGCCAAAGAAATGTCATGTCAATTAAGGTTTTTCAGTCAGTTGTGTTTCTTTCACCGTAATAAGTACAGCGAAATACTGTACGTCTCCATGAAGATATAAAGATGTGTGTATCTGACGGTGAATCACATGTGTCTGTGTCATTGAGTGATCTTCATCTCGTCTCAACGTCTCTTAAGAATGAGGAGCGTTCTGCATCCTTCCTCTGATTGGCTCGTTTATGCTTCCTGCAGCTGCACTGCACTTCCTGCCTGCGGCGAGATCCTTTTGTGCCCGAACGCTTCGTCCCTGACTGAAGTTCACCAGCAGAATTTCAATAGATGGTGTGGGGGGGACAGAATGGCCAGCTGTGTGTGTTTGTGTGTCTGCGCTTTTCCAGAGGGAATTCTATCACTCTCAGAACCTGAGATTTGCTTCTCTGTTTGACTCGATGTGAAGATGACGAAGATTACGTTGAAATCATTTACTCGTCCTCATGTCATGTCAAACCTGTGTGAGTTTCTTTCTTTTTCAGAACACAACAGAAGATATGTTGAAGAAAGTTGATAATCAAACAACACTGAACTCCATTGACTTCCATTATATGAATGGACACAAAAACACTGAGACATTTCTCAAAATGTCTTCCTCACGTGCAGGTTTACAACCGCATGAGGGAGAATAAATGATTTTTGTGTGATCTGTTTTGTAAAAGGTTTTTGAGATCAAGTGTGCCGTTCTGTAAACAGGCAGATGGGTCACAAAGGTGAGAAGATGTTTGTCTGCTGGGGTGTGGGTGGGTTTGTGGGGCAGATGTAATGCGAGTCTGAAGATGTCACCTACACTTTGCCCCATTTAACAACACGTCTGTTCTGACAACGCCTTCATCCGGCTTGAGAAAATCACTCACAACACAGATACTGTGGAAATGTGCCATGATGGGCAACTGAAAGGTTTTTTTTAGGTTTTATCATGATGTAAATGAAACGTGTAAGTCTATTATCTGTAAAACAACATTGTCTACTTGTTAGGGCATCTTAGGTGATCCTCATCCGTAAATCAGCCAAATCGGATTTTGTTGTAAATCTAATCACGTCTACAGGTAACTATTGTAACATGAAAAGCATCATGTCTTGTGTGTTGTAAAACGTGTGCTTGTGTTTGATTGACAGCTGCTAGTGGAGTATGGGTACAACTGCCAGCGCTGCTCCCCAGCCCACGCTGCATGAGAGTTTCCACGGCAACGGGATGACGGACAGCAGGCGGTCGCAGAGCAGCGCCTCCTTCCAGACGCTCAGCATCCACAATAACAAGGCCAAATCCATCATCACTAATAAAGTGGCACCCGTGGTCATCACGTACGTCCGCCCGCCTCACAGTTTGACATACGTGTCGTGTTGAGCTCTTCACCACATCAGCTGTGTGTGTGTGTGTTCAGGTATAACTGTAGACAGGAGTTTCAGATCCATGATGATGTTCTCCGAACAAACTATAAAGTTGGGAGGATTTCAGACAACATGCCTGAGCACTATCTGGTCCAGGTGAGCCCGCTTCTTTATATCAGAATCATGTGCTTTATAGTCATGAAAAAAAAAGTTTTGTTTCTTTTTTAATAGACTCTTCTTTAATTTTTGTTACTTTAGAATATCTTAAAGAGTAAATATATATAGTCAATAGATTTTTAAGGTCCTACTTTGGTTTATGGAGCGTCCAACAACAAGTTGATGTACATACACGGTGTAAAAACACTTTTTTTATAATATGCAGTTATTATTACCTTCATTTCATTCATCCGTCTAATCCCCTCCTTTCTGTCAGCCTACTCTGATCTGATTGGTCAGATGGTCTAGTCTGCTGTGATTGGTCTACCGCGTACAGCATTGCAAATGGAACGTAGGTGGGAATTAACACGGAGTGACGCAAATCTGACCCGGAACTGAAATTAGGACGACAGACGACTCGTTCGCGTGATCCAGAGTCGACTCCTTTTTTCCCCAAGCCAATAACTTTGTGATTCGTTCGCTTTCGGCTTCACAACTCGGCAGACTTCTGACATTCACACACAGCAACATTACACACCGCATGAAATGCAACTTTTAGGACATTGTAATATTTACTCTTTAACATGAGATTAATCAAATCATCACAAGTATTATGATAATAATTCATATAAATAATAATCAAGGTTTTACTATTGAAACAAAACATAAAAAATACATTTAAAATGAATCAGTAACATTTTCATTTGTGTAAAACATGATAAAGATGTTTACCGTGCAGTACCGCGGTCATTCTGTGTCTGTATTTGAGGGTAAATTAGTGGTGGGGTTTTGAAATGTGTCTCAGCGTGTCTCTCACAAACAGAGCGAGGCGAGTGTGGGGGTCTCTTTACTGCTCCAGACATCTTCACACCTCTCATTGAAGGCTTTGAAACGTCTCCGCCTCCAGTTGGCCAATGAGAATGCTTGCTCGTTCACTTCATTTGCTCGTTACTTTCTGTTTGCTGACGAGTCGATGATGAGTTTCGCTGGAAATCAGCCTCACGTGTTCATACAGCAGTCAATTCATCACACGCTGGGTTATTGTGTGTTCGTGTGTTTTTGTTCTTTCTGGAGCATCTCATTATTCTGCGTTCTTTTAGAGACTTGCTACTAAGAAAAATGAAACCGTTCTCGTGTATGCTGGACATCTGTTGATCGTTTGTCTGTTTTTGAAAACCCGTGAATGCTTTCTCTCTCTCTCAGGGTTCCTACTTCATGGTCCAAGACGTGTACGGCAAAGCGGATGTTCTCAACACCACCGGCTCGTACGGAGCGCCCAACTTCAGGCAGAGCAAAGGCAGCCATCCGCTGTACGGCATGGGCCAGCCGAGTCTGAATGGTTTCAAACAGGTCCTGCAGAGACTGCAGGGTCAAGGTCATCAGGTCAGAGGCCGTGAATATCTTGGTTTTCCTCCGTCATGTGAAAGTGATGTGTAAATAAATGCGCTGATAAGACGTTTGTCCTGTAATTTGTTAAACAGGGTCTCATGCTGATATTCATTCCGATGTTGATTCACTCGATTGTTCGTCTAAATGTGTTTTACACTCGCGGTGTCGAGTAAACAGATGCTGTCAATAAAACCTCATTGGTTTGTTCAAACGGAAAGCTGTCTTGAATAACCATGACGGTTTAAGTGTAATGTAACTAACCGAAGCAATTATTACCCGCTTTTATTTGTGGAGATGCACTCTTTACCGTCTCTCTCTCTGGCTCCGTGAAGGAGGTGATTTTCTTCTGTTTACGTGAGGAGCCCGTGGTGTTCCTGCGTTTGGATGGAGACTTTATCCCATATACCCCCAGGAGGAAAGAAAACCTTCATGAGAATCTGCACGAGCTGGAGCGAGACGTCTCCTCTGAGAGTCTGGAGCTCATCATCAGAAAAGAGGTGTCAACATCACCACAATATGAAAGAAATATGTTTTTAAGGGAGCATTACTAGACTGACTCCTGTATTCAATAATGTGGATTATTCGGAGAATTAATTTGCATAATATTGTTACTGTGGACGATTTAAAACACAGGGAATAGTCCTGGAAAACATGTTAGCAATGAATTATTATTAACTTAATATAAAGATGATAGATATTATTCCCCAGACTTCATTTATATTTTTATCTGTAAATGGTGCAGATGCATATCCACTTCAGTGGATCAATCTGAATATTTAATTAAATATAAAGCACTGTTTATTTGTTGATCAATCTAAATGTTCATTTAGTTTCATAAACGCACAAGATGATTTTCTTACATTTTTTATTAAAATCACTTGATGTTTAAAAAGTCACTAATATATCATAAAGAACAAGAATAACATTTAAATGAAAGAGTAAATACTGAAAGTCAATATTGTAATAATACTGTACATGGAAAGAAAAGCCGCATGATAAATGATACCGTCACATGCCTAATGTTCGTGATTCAACACTGTTTGAAAATAAAACACGTAAGGAAAATATGCAAGTTATTCCACACTGAATGTATAAAATGCAAAAATGCAATTTTTAAGGTTTTGGCACATTCTGTTATTCTAAGACATGATTTATGTGCTTTCAGCTTCATGACTTTGCCAAACTGAATGAAAGCGTGTTCTACGTCTATAATGACATTGAGCACTTTAAAGGAGAACCTCAGAAGATCTCCATAACCTGTGAGGAGGACATCCACGTGACAGAGGAGGTGTATAAAAGACCACGCTTTACCATGCCCATGTACAGGTACACAAACACACTCATGATCCAAGGCCAGTAAACTCATTTGTGTGACGCTTGTATTCAAGCTGAAGAACAGATAATAACCGCAGTCATCTGTTGGCAGGTATTACCGGATGCCTCTTCCAGTGGAGGGAGCGCCTCTGGAGGACGTCTTTGATGTGTTTGTGAACATTCTCAGGGTAAGAAGGATTAAACCGTGTTTTGACTGTGTAAATGTGCTAAGGGCTCTGTTCAGCATCAAGGGACCTTACTTTCACTTTATCAGGCGGTTAAAACGGCTTCATGGGTATTCTTTCAAAATATAGAGTTTAAGGGATAGATCACCAAAAAATGAAGATTCTGTCATGGGCAATTGCGTGAAAATGTCAACCTTACCATGAAAAAAATCACGTTTTTACCAAAGGTTTTTACTCTACTAATAGCACAGATGTCAACATTTGGTTGTTTTAATACCCATGTGAGGTCTCTCCTCAAGTTTTTAAAGCGTTTGTTTTGTCACATCTATAACGGTCCACATTCCTCATAAATGGGTACTATTTTATGTTCTATAAAGAGTCATCTCTTCTCCATTTGTTGGGTATTACTGCTTCTGGTTTGTGCATTTGAATTCACAGAAATCCTTCAAAGTTTGTCGTCTCCCAAAAGCTGTCCTTTTTTTGTCACATCCATAACACATGTTTATTTCCCTTTTTTAAAATAGAAAACTTGTGCATAGACTGATTTTTTTATGCTTAAACTCTATCAACAAGGGTTTAGTCAAATATAAACCGATGGTTCAGTATATTGGTAACAAATACAATCTCTGAGTGTCACCCTCGTGCCATTCCAAACCTGTATGACTTTCTTTCTTCTGCAGAACGCAAGAAAAGTATTCTCTTGTCATATTTGCCTGAATGTTAGTCTTTCCGTGTTGTGGATTTCTGTAACAGACTTGTTGCTGTCAGTTTAATTGTGAGAATACGTCTGAACTTTGTTTATTAAGCAGAAATGAATAGAGGAGTTTTCTGGAGTCTGTGGAACATCAGGAAGACTCGACTTAAAATCCTCCAGTGAGCCTCTTGTACGCTGTTTGTTTTATGGAGAATGTGTTTTATTTGTGTTGAATGTATGTTGTGTGCGCTGTGATGAATGAGACTTCCTTCGCGTGTCTCATGTTTCCTGTTTCTCTGGTCTGAGAACACAGACTGATGACACATATTTGCAGAGTTGAAAGATTTGAAAGTATAAATGACCCAGTTTAACCACAGATGGAACGTGTCTGTCTGATATGTTTTATCAGAGACACAAATACCGAGTCTGAAATAAACTCAAACGCTTTATTTCACTCTTTATTCTGTATTCTGTGAGTGCATCTTCTCAGTCTGCTTTATAAAAGGAGCTGTATGTCTGTTGTGATCGTGAATCACGTGTGCACGTGTCCACTCACTTTGTGAAGAGTGTGTGCCAACAGAACGATGCACAGGAAGCAGCTTTGTAGAAGAAAGCGAGGTCACTTCCTGTCTTTCTCTAAGGCTCATGATGCGTCCCAGTTTGCCCACTTATGCTATACGCTAACAGTATAACTGATTTTGCAATGGGAAAGTACATCTAAGTGTGTAGCCAAAGAGTATTGTGACACACTGACGTGTAACACGAGCGAACGTTATTGTGCAGATTCACATTGTGATTAACAATCGCAGTGTTATTTTTTCCTCACGTACCATACAACTCTCAAACCTGAATAAAAACAGTAGCTTTCTGTAGCCCTTACCAAGATGGCCGCCGAGTGGCCTGAAATGCTTCCAAAAGCTAATGCACTCAGATCTCTCTCTGTTTCTTTAAGGAGAACCCGTGTCTGTCATTGAGACGTGATGCGTCCCAGCCGCTGCCCGCGCTGTTGTTCAGCTGTCAGGTGGGCGTGGGCCGTACAAACCTGGGCATGATCCTCGGCTCGCTGGTGATGATGCACCTCACACAAGCATCTCAAGAGACGAGCTCACCGTAAGAGATCAAACACACTCACACCATATAACCATTCGAGAAAGACTCTTGATCAACAACATTTGTGTGTTTCATGTGTTCATAGAGCTGAAGATGATGTACCAGACAAACCTAAAATGGACTTCCAGGTCATTCAGACGCTCATCAGTAAGCTGCCCAAAGGTCAAGAGGTCATGGAGGAGGTTCGTGTTTCTCGTGAAGTTTGTTCTGCTTATTCTGTCCCATTTAGAAAAACCCTGTCTGACCAACATGTGATGTGACTAATCATTTTTTTTACTTTGCATGTGAGATTTTGGTTTTACTTGAAATGCTTAAAGGGACAGTTCACCCAAAGATGGAAATTCTGTCTTCATTTCCTCACCCACAGATTATTTGAAACCTGTACAAATGTCTTTGTTCTGCTAAACACAAAGGAAGATATTTAGAAGAATGTCCATAACCAAACAGATCTCACCCCCCATTGACTCCCATAGGATTTATTTTCCCTACTATGGCAGTAAATGGGGGATGAGATTTGTTTGGTTACTGACATTCTTCCAAATATTTTCCTTTGAGTTCAGCAGAACACATACATTTGTACAGGTTTCAAAGTTAGAGTTAATGAAGACAGAATTTTCTTTTTTGGGTGAACTGTCCCTTTAAGAGAGAAAGTTGCGAAAAACACAATGTTTGTGTAGTTTTTGTGATTTAATTTCTGTCAGTCTAATATAATTTTTTTTCATTATAAGTTGGAATTTTTATACCGGGATTTTTCAGATTCTTATCTTTATAAAATAGCAATTCTAACTGAAATGGACATTATAATTTTGTAAACAAAGCAGAACTATGTATTATTCTCATGGATGCTTTGTCAAAGGAATAGTTCATCCAGAAAAATTCATCGTAGTAATTAAAATGTCTACGGTCAAGTCAATGGGCACCATTTTTTGGGTGAACTGTTCCTTTAACATGATGCTAAATATCTCAGGTGAAAGTGACTTGAAGCCGTTGACAGTGAAGCTGTTATCTTGAACTGGATGTATATTGTGGACGTCTAGCCTGTGTTGAGATTGTGTTCACGTGGAGAGGTCTGTGTGTGTATTTGGTGGTGTTCTGGTGTGTTTCAGGTCGATCGGGCCATTGATTTGTGCTCTGAAATGCACGACATCAGAGAGGCCATATATGAGAACAAACGCAAGCTGGAGGGAATCGGTGAAGATTATCAGATCCAGGTGAGGACCTGCATTCGCACGGCTGTTAAACATGATGCTGTGGTGTGCCGTCAGTATGTTCACCTGCCTCATGAGAGCGAGAGTTGTGTAAGGATCATCCAGTGGATTCCTCTGCTGTGACCTTTGACCTGTGTCATGTGTCTTGCTCTTCTGGTTTCTGCAGCTGACGGATTATTCATGTAGCGTTTGTGTGTTTCAGGGAAGCAGTACTAAAAACTACTTCCTCCAGAGAACACTGCAGAGCCTGGAGCGATATTTCTACCTGATCGTCTTCAACGCTTACCTGCATGAACAGGTGTGAGACGGCTTAATGTCGGACATTTTACAAAGCATACAGACTTGTGTTCATCAGCTGTATGTGTTCTGTCTGGTTTAGTATCCGCTGGCGTTCGCGCGTAGTTTCAGCCGATGGATGTGCACTCACTCCTGGATTTACCGCCTCCTGTCCTGCATGAACCAATCAGAGCTCAGAGCCACAGCCGATCTCGTCACGAGAGGAGCCCGAGTTCTGGTGAGCGATGTCAGCGCCACTCATATTTCATCTGCAAATGTTTTTATTTATTTGATCTCTGGTGTGTTCGGATGAATCATTTTTATTGTGCAAATAATATATTCAATTCAGTCAAATGTTGAGTCGCATTTCACAGAACTGATGTGTATCACTTAGCAACAGTAACTAAGGATGGCGTGATATGTCAGCAGATGAATTGTGCGAGCGTGACACAATGTTGCAGGCGGTGTAAATGTTTCTCTGATGGCCTTGGAGACGTTCTGTGCTACTGCATGGATCGAAATGCGGAAGTTAAATGGCTTATCGAGCACTTTCAACCAACACGAAGAAAATATCAGTGTTGTTTCTCATGAAAGAAAGATGAGAAGAATGAGTTAAAGGGTTCGAGTGCAGGTCAGATAAAGTGTAAATGAACTTAAAACACATAAACTCATTTACTTACATGTTTTTAACCAGTGTTCCAAAATGCACATAAAAATAAATGGAAACATGGCTACTGTAAATAAGCTTCGCTTTAGTTTTTCCATGTTGTGGAAAGTGCTGGACGTCTCGAGTCCTTCACAGATGGATGTTTGTTTTGTATTTCTAGGTGGCGAATGAAAATGTAGCACCTGATGTTCTGAGCACCATTAAAGAAATGAAAGTGGCTAACTTCCGCCGAGTGCCCAAGATGTGGATCTACGGCATGGCACAGCCCACGTCTGAGGTACGGTTGTTGACGGTTACAGATGAGACTCTTTTAAGTGCTCCTCTGGTGACACTTCAGATGCTTTTTGAAGATCTCGTGCTGTTTAATGTTCAGTCACATTCCTCGTGTCGCTGTGCGTCTGTCCTCCGTCAGGCGACGGGAGCCGTTCTGGCGTATCTGACGGATGAGAAGAGGAAGCACAGCAGTGTGCTGTGGGTGAATTTACAGGACGAGCTGGTGCTGGAGGCAAACGGACAGATCTTTTGTCCGAGAGAGCCCAGCCGTGTGGATCAGCACATACGTGTGCTTCCCTCGCAGGCGCACCAGATGGAGGTCAGGACTCACACACTGATATGGTCTGTAACCGCAACAGACTCTCCTGTTGCGAGGTGTAAAGTGTCATCTATATTTCAGAGTCTTGAGGATGGTTTTCGAAAGCATCCAGACGTGGTGTGTCTTAAGAAAGTGAACTTGTGTGTGTGTGTGGTGTAGAGATTGGAGACGGCTCTGAAAGAAGAACTGGTGGGGAATCAGAAGTGGCTGGAAGTGACTCTGGAGCAGGAGAAGCAGATGAAGATGTTTAAGAGTTGCGTGACGGTGCAGGAGATCTTTCATCTTCACATGAGTTCACATCAGGGTCTGCAGTACAGACGGATTCCTCTGCCAGACTGCTCTGCTCCCACTGAAGAGGTCAATACACACACACACACGCGTCTCGCGTCTCCACACGCAGGAGCAGTTTTAACTGGTCCAGTTAACAGCTCAACAGCTTTTGCTAATGTACACCATTAGAGTTTCTGTTGCACGAGACAGACATGTGCATGTGTATTAGACGAAATGTCTAATGATACGATGCATGGATGCCACATGTAAAATATCGATATGCGGTACCTTTATTTTGACACGCTCCACATCCTCATTCCTCACGTAACGTCCGGCTAAGTGGGTTTTTTTTTAGTTTGTTGTAGCAAATTTGGGACAGAGAGTGTGCAACTTTCAAAGAGTAATTAAATGTTTGCTTGATATATTTTGTGCATTATTAAAAATGTAACTGCTTGGGTAAACGAGGCAAGTAATATCAAGATATCGGTTAATTAATCGAATCATAATCGTATCGCAGAGATTTCCAAGGTGTGTCGCCGACGGAGAAAATCGATATAATATCTTATCGTGACCAGAGCCGTTGAGAGAGAGAGTCGCGACAAAGGAAGTTCAAAATTTTCACATGTCATGTGATTCATGGAGCCTTCAGAGAGCTCCAGGAAGTTATGTTTTCTCTTTAAATGCTTTATTTCTTTCATTTTTTCTTCATTACATGACTTGCGTCTTTAAATGGGTTAAAAGTTGACCACAGTCACGGTCTGTTTAGCTGCAGCTCAATGCGTTTCGAGTCACTTCAGAGTTGACGCAACTCTCTCTCTCAATGGCTCTGATCGTGATAAACTGTCTGTTTTACACCTGTATACAGTAGTGGCTAAAAGTGACTAAACAAAACCCAGTGACAAACATAAAGAGTGACTAATAATAATAATAATAATAAACTATTACAAAAAAATTAAATCACAAAATATGGAGATACGAGGATTCAGAAGGACAACAGCGATATATGAAGACGCATAATTTCTTAAGATCACTATGAATATAAATGTTTGATGACAAACCCTACGGAATGATTTTTGGAAGTTTTCATGTATTTTCATCTTTTTTCTGTTTTGTATCATTTTCTTATTTCTATATCATTTGTTCTTTCTTACTGTTTTGTAC
This sequence comes from Triplophysa rosa, assembly GCF_024868665.1. NCBI lineage: Eukaryota > Metazoa > Chordata > Actinopteri > Cypriniformes > Nemacheilidae > Triplophysa > Triplophysa rosa. The sequence goes on from NC_079907.1 coordinate 643,036, forward strand.
GTCTTCTTTGTAACCACGTAAACTGTTCAACCTCTATATTAATAACATTAATTTGAACATTAGTGCACATTTATTTTATCTGCATGTGTATACAAACACACAACACACGCTCTAAAAAGTTTTTTTATTTGAAAAGCGTGTGTGTTGTTCAGACGGATTGAGTTTATTTCTGGTGTGATGAAGAACGGAGCTGCCGCGTCCTCTAGTGTTCATGTGTGTAACTGCAGATCTAAAAACTACAGCACCCCAAAAATCCTCTGTCAAGTTCCTGTAAACACAATGAAAGTGTTGAAGCGGTCCATCAGTCATGTGATCATGTGATCGCTCTTTTAAAACAGACAAACAGGATGTCAGCGTGTTTCTGTTATGAAAAGAAAGGCTCATGGATAATCGGTGAATTGTTTAGGAGTGCAGTTCTGTTCTGATCCTTTATCCTAAATGTGTGCTCTCACTGAGCATGTGTGTGTGAGTGTGTGTGTGTGTGTGTGTGTGCGTACGTGTGTGTGTGTGTGTGTGTGTGTGTGTGTGTGTGTGTGTGTGTGTGTGTGTGTGTGTGTGTGTGTGTGTGCGTGTGCGTGCGCATCCGTGTGTGTGTGTGTGTCTCTATGTCTATGTGTGTTAGTACGTGTGCATATTGTGTGTGTGGAGTGTTTTGTATGTGGGTATGTCTGTCTTCTGTGTTTTAAACCTTTTCTTGTTTTTGCAGGTACAACTTTAATTATTTTGCTTATAGTCAATGTGTCTCATGTACAGCTGCTTTGTAACAATGAAAATTGTAAAAGCGCTATATAAATAAAGTTGAGTTGAGTTGATTAAACCTCGTCTTTTATCTTTTTATCTTTATAAGTTTTTGAGAGCGACAGTGTTGTGTGACAGCATGTGAGTCAGCATTTGAACAGTTTTACATGTGTTCAGGGTTTTGACAGATTGCTGGAGGGCATGAAGTCTTGTCTGGCTGAAGATTCTCTCTCTGCGTTTGTGTTTAACTGTGGGAACGGTAAAGGCCGGACGACCACGGCCATGGTCATCGCTGCTCTGACTCTCTGGCATTTCAACGTACGTAATACAGAATGTGTTGTGTTTATTTGATCATCTCTCTGGAATACTTGTGCGTGAACCCTGTGAGGATCACAATTGTTAGTCGATTTGCTTTTACACAGTGTCGGCAAAATATGCTTTTGTGTCTTTGTACAATCCAGAAAAGCACATTAGCAGCACACGGCACTGTTCAGTAACTGTGAGTTGTTGTGTTTTGTTCGCAGGGTTTTCCGGAATGTGCTGAGGATGAGATCGTGAGTGTTCCTGATGCCAAATACACAAAGGGCGAGTTTGAGGTGACACCACTTGTGTTTAAACTGTTGTGTTTCTAATCTAAATCTGTTCATGACTCTAATACCCATAAGACACGAGGTAGTAATCCTGTTCGTCCGTGTTTGTTTCTCTGGGCATCTGAACATATAGAAGTTATTTGAAGTTTCTCTCATGATTTCCAGCAGCTGGGCTTTTCCCTAATGTTGTTTCCACACGTCTTCAGAAAGGTCATTAGTGGTTTCTCTTCTGTGCCCACTTCAGATTTTGGAGAATGTTTGAAACAGAGAACAAGTCATGTTCTGTCATCCTCTGTATCTCTTCCCAGAATTCCACGTGTTGGCTTGTTTAATCTGTCAGCTGTGGTTTTACTGGTTCCACTAAGGTTTTTGACTTTTGTTCTGGAGAAAAGTTTGTTCATTGAATGACCGTTAAAGTGTGTTCCTGTTTTTCGCCCTGGATTCACACACATGACAGCTGTAGCTCAGACACACAGACAGTGCACCGCTCCAGTGACCTGAACTATGGGTTTATGGAAACACTGAGCTGTTTAATACATACACGTGATCTCAAAACCAACCACCTCCAGCAGGGTCACTGTAAAACTCCAAATGACACCAGTAGCCAATCAAATGAACGAGCAGAACTGTTATGTGAAGCACACATGTCCTATCAAAGTAATGGTCGGAGCTGGGGGATGTACATAAAACTAGATTTTTATCTCAATGACAGATTTTGATGATTTAAGGTGTTCGTTCAAAAAGACAGTGACTACTTTTTATGAAATGAACATGCTGTTTGCTGTGCTGAAAGTGATTCATGTGTCATGTTTGTGTTCTTGCAGATCAGGCTGTTTTGTTTAGTGTCTGTTTTCTGAAAAGCACGTCCATCCCCTTGTAACAGCTTATCAATTCGTTTTGAGAATGAATTCATCATTCACTCCTGTTTCTCCTTCCACACGTTGCATGTTTTGAGCTGTTCATGAGAAGAAACTGCTTACTCTTTGGCGTCTTCGACACATTCATCTGAATTTTAAAAGGGATGCACGATAAATGATCGGTTATCGCTATCAGCCAAAAAATGCATATCGGTGCATCGCGAATTTTTAACAATATTCATGATATTCTTTTGCATTTAGCACAACTATCTGGATGATGAATATTGAATACATCGCTCTAGTAATGATGTGTGTGTGTTCAGGTGGTGATGAAGCTGGTGAGGTTGCTCCCGGACGGTCACAGGATGAAGAGGGAGGTGGACATGGCATTAGACTCCGTCAGTGAGACCATGACCCCGCTCCACTATCACCTGAGAGAAATCATCATCTCTACCTACAGACAGGTAGAGGGCGCTCTTTCACCTCACACACAGATGAGATGATTGTGTGTAGTCTCAACCTCTGCTGACATGTCCATGAACTCCACACGGTCTGTTTGATGCACACGTCATGCTGACTAAAGTCGCCAGCTCTGATCTGATTGGCCGTTGATGGATTTGTTGTAGTTTGTAGGTCGTTGGTATTGAAATGGTCAAAATATCACAGATGTCCATATCACAATGGTTTGCGCTAACTGAAAGATGTCAAAACGTGATGTGACACATGAGTGCATGCGTGTGCTCTGACGTGTGGCAGATGATCAACCATCAGCAAGAGAATGCATGGTGGGTGTATTATTTTCAGTTCAATGTAATTCAAATGATCGCCTTTTGCAACTAGTAGTTAATGGCATAAAATCTTTGAAGATATGCAGTTTGGTTAGTAATAAACAAAATATGCTACAAATTCACCTACATATGAATCTATTAACAAAACTAATATTAAAAACAATAACGTACTGATGGGTTGATTGAACACAATAGTTTAAAGGGATTTACTCGAGAAAAAAGTGTTTTGATTTGTTTAATATTTGTGTAATCCATCCATGCATTTGTGTTTTGTATAGTTTCATGGGTTTTTGTTCAGACGTGGTAGTTTATGCGTGCGTGTTTGAATCAGTCTCCGGTGTTCTTGTACCGTCTTCAAGTCGTCTGTAGATGGCAGCATCTCTTCCCATGAGAGACGCATGAATCAAAGTCTGTCACTTGGATCGCACGCAAATCTGCTGACCTTTTCCATTTCTATACAAGTACGAAAGTCAAGAGCCGTCTTGATTTTATTAGAAGGATTCTGGGACAAGCGCTACTGCCGTGGCCTTCAGAGAGCATGTCGTTTTCCACACGCATTAAAATGTGCAGTGGTCCGTGAAGCCCTAATGACTGACAGACGTGTTCTGGTGTCGTGCCCTGTTGTGTTTGTGCACAGTTGTGTGTGTGATTGTGTTTGTAGGTCACAGAGCGAGCGCTCTTATGTAAATGTCGGAGAGGCCGGTCTCCTGTGACTCACAAATCAATGCAGGTTTGTGCAGCGAGAGGCGCTCGGCCCCGTCTCCGTCTGCTATCAATGGATCACATTGTTCCTCTGAGTGGTTACAGTAACACAACTGCAGCTCGGGTTCCTGAAGCGGTCCGCATCCTTCTGAGAGCCGGAGGGATTGGCTTTTTCCCGAGTGGAAACCCATTTCCCTGCCAAACGCTAATCCCTCTGGCGTGCTGCTCGCTTTCCTCCTCGTGTCTTTACTCTCTTACTGCTTTAGATAGCTGACACATAAATCCCTGCGGCACACAAGCCCCAGTTTATGAAGCACGGGCGTCCGTTGGGAAAACGTTTAGGTGGTTAAAGAGATCTGTCATTTCTGTAGGGAAATCCCACCTGAAAGTCCTGAAATGCTGTTTGAGTCATCTCTAGATTTCTGTGGCACTTGATCAGTAGTTCCCCTTCTTGAAAACACTGTACTTTTATATACAGTATGTTGTGCGTAAACAGATGCCTAGAAAATGAAGGGACCACTTCAATTTTGAATGCATTGTGTCCAGTCCAGTACGTGTTGAATTCCAACAGAAACAAACCTCAGAAATGAAATAGTCACCCAACGGCAATGAGAAAGACTGAGAGAATGCAAAGACACGTGGAAAATCAGACTCATTCCATCATATATTTGCCTTTAAAATAATATTGTGTTGTTTAAACATGAATAGGAAGTGTTTTTTTTAACAGTTTGTCCTGTTTAAATTTTCCTGCAAATAAAAAAGCAATATTTTCATTTGGAATTGGCAAGAGATGTTGTCAATAGTTCACAGAAGGAAACAAAAATGAAATGGTAAATTCAGAGAAACTGTAAATTGTGAGTGCTCTCTTCATTTTTTTCTCTTCTGTATATATTTACTCTATGACAATTGTTATTGATAGTACTTGAGGGACTGTTTGCATTAAAACGACGTAACAAACATGGAAAGGGTTTGTGAAACATACTGATAATGTTGATTTCACAAATTCCCATTTTTGTAGTTTACACAGAGACAATGACTACATTGTTTTCAAAACTTTACTTTTTAAGGCCCTCAACACGCAGCCGTCGAGTCAATAAGTGACCTAAAAAGTTTTCAGTTTTGAGTTGAAAATGGCTGAGGTTTTCTGATTTTTTTCTCTCCCTCAGATAAAGAATGACCACTTTTTCATTTTTCTTTCATCGTGGTGAAAGTGGTAGAGCAAGAGAGGAATTTTTAAGTTATTGGTTTTGCTTGTGTGTATGTATATATACAGCCAAAGAAAAAATGGCGAGACTATTTCAAAATTATTTTCAGTTTTTCTGAATGTACTATTTCTAGGTAAGTGTTTAGGTAAAATTATCATTTTTGTTTTATTCTGTGAACTACCAACAATATTTCTACCAAATTTAAAATAAAAATCTTGTTTCTATTTGCATTTATTTGCAGAAAATGAAAACTGGAGAAACAGGTGAAATTAACAGAGAAGATGCTTTGTGTTTTTCAGACGTCAAATACGGCAAAGAAAACCAGTTCACATTCACTTTCAAGCAAAACAACAGTCATATTTCTATTTAGAAAAAGTTAAAAATTATTTTTTATGTGATAATCTGGATTCTGATCTCAGTTGTCACGTGTCTTGTCATGCTGTCCGTCTGCTGGATGACTTTATGTCACTCCTGAGGTTTGATTTTATTGAAATTCAGCAAACACTGGACTGAAATGAGCACAATACATCTAGAGATGATGAAATGAACATTTTTAAATGGTCTCTATTTTTTCTGTGGCAGAATATATTTGATCCCAAAGCCCTTATGATTCCAGGCGTCTCCTCGGGTTGCTGTTATAGATGTTGATCTTCTCCTAAGATACTTCTTTGATCTCATCTTCTGGACACGTTCATGTGCATCCTAGATTACACCGTCTCCATGACAACATCACCCCACTGCTGACATTAGCAGCCGGTTGACCCGTTTCTGATCAGTCTTGACATGTATGTTGCAGATGTGTAAATGACTTGATCAAATAATGGTGATTTCAGAGCACCGCTGAATGTCTCATCTTGAGCTTTTCAGAGAGTCGACTTTGATTCTTCTCTATAATAACAGGTCAGCGTGTGTCAGGTCGATCTGAAGCACATGACATTTACACACTTGACAGAAGCACCTTCTCCTTCTCACCGAATCATTACTGCCGGTCTGATAATCAGTTCTTATCAAAGTCTTTGTGTCTGTGCGTATGGCTGCAGTTTGATTCTAGTTTCAGACTGCCGTCCGGCGTCGGAGCCAAATCATAGTTAACAGCCAATGAAATATTCCAGTAAAAGTGCAGGAGATGTAAATCAGGCCATGTGTGCATGAAGAAAGGCCCTCATGGTTTGGACGGCGGTGTGGAAAAATGTCTCCAGAAAGAAGAGAATGCTGAGAGTGGGTTTTGAGAAAAGGTAGCAGACGTCACAGAGAGAGGGGGATAGAGAGAGACCACCGCACAAAAACCTCATGATGAAAAACACGCGTGTGCAACTGTAAAAAACACACGTGAGTGTTGCTCTTTCTGTCTCCTTTATGCGCTCACTAAGGTGGTGTTATATTTTAGCCTATAAAGTTATGCATATAGAACCATATTCATGTGTTTTAATTCTAAATCTTTATTTAAATGGCTTTGGCATCACAACAGCCAAATGTGCAGATGTTTAACAAAGCTCATGGCTCTGAAAAGCGAGGTGTGCTGTGATTGGTCAGTTCACCAGTGTGTAGTGATTGGTGGAATACTGCAAGCGTGTGAGGGAAGTGTGACGCCTCTGACCATATTTGGAACATCAGGTTCCTCTTCAATTGTACTGACAGGTACGCCCACCTTACTTGCGTCTACATTTGGGCGGTCTCAGTCAAATCAGACCACCAACTGATGTAGATTTGTGGGGGTGTGGCTACACGAGGTGTTTCAGGCAGGTCTGGGTGAGCATTCGCTTTTACATAGAATGACTCTTTTGTACCCACACTTTCATTTCTGCAGTTTTACACGTCTAATACACGCATGAGCGACTTATAACACACCAAAGACACAGAACAACACGTGTTCGCGCCATATGACCCCTTTAATGTGGAGTTAGCAAAGGAGAGAATGAACAAGACGACATACATGAAGAGTTTGGTTCCAAAATGAGAACTCTGTTTTTGAAATCTTTCCAAAATCATGTTTTTTTATTGTGCATTCCAGTTAATATCAATCAAACTGCAGTTGGTTTGTTTTGATTTAAGTCATAATAACTCAAATAAATACTGCTAACACAATAAAACACAATAAAAACATGAGAACATCATTTTGGAACCAAACTCTTCATACATATACAGTATATATATCTTTTTTTTTTTAGACACAAGACGGACCGTTACTGGTTACAGCCGCTGTCATGTGTATATATTCTGCTGTTATTCCTGAAATCTTTACTCTTCTGTTCTGCTTGTCATTTGTTTTGTGTTAATACTCAATGTGTCAAAGCTGGTCGTGTTTATCAACATCTGGAGAATATTAGACCGAAAGAGTGAACGTGAAAATATAGATGATCTCTGTAGAGACGTTGTGTATAAATCAATGGAATTGACTTTTAGTTATTGCTGTGAGTGCTAATTACACATTTAATTAACAGCACACACACACACACTGATCGACACACATCAGTACACACACGACTGGACTTAATTAATATTGACTGATTGAAGCTCTGGGGTGTCATTTATCAACCTTGCGTACGCACAAAACGAGGCTGTAAACGTACGTACGCCACTTTCCACGCAAGGGTTGTGATCTATTGAAAACAAACTTGACATGAGAGATGAGGCGAAGTGGCGACACAGATGGCGAGTTGGTGAACTCAAATGTGAGAAGTATGAATGCCTCTCACACATTTAAGTTCACCCTATAGCATACGTTAGATCCACGTTGTCACGAAGATTAAATCCAGCAGTGATATTTGCACTTGTCCTGACTCTGAGTGATAATTGTTTCATAAACACCTTCTTGTCAAATCCAACTTAAATCTTAAATCAAAACGTATCTTAATATTTCCTCAGCGCTGTCTCACCATCACATTGTTGACTACGGGACTCTTTCACTGGTGTGAGTGACGCTACTAACACCGGCAGGTAGAATCATCTTAAGCTCGGTTTTCTCTTTTCTACACACATTTGGTGAAATATTTCACTCTTGTTAATGGACTCCAGCACTCAAGCCACGTCTACAAGTTAACCCAAAAAGCATGGATATATTTCTAGAGCATGTGCTGCTTTTAAACCCTTTCCTGTGGCATGTTGTGCGATGGATGTTTGAGTGACAGCGAGGAGTGCGAGGTCCTCTTAAACTAGATTGCAGAACTCGTGTATATAAAACATTTCTAGCGAGAACAACGATCAACGGTGCGCACTTTGATATTATTGTGGACACTGCGCGATCCGGTCCATTGGCTCATATGTCACGTGAATGGAAATATGCATATGTAAATGATGTGTGTGTGCGTGTGATTGTGGCACATCTAAGTTTCTCTCTCAAATTCTGGCTGTCTGTTTGCTTCACGTTTGTATTTGTGGCTGGAGAATGGGAGTGGGGGTGCTCTGGGGTCTGTTAAAGTCATTAAGAAACCTCTCTCTCTCACATCCAGAGAGTCCAGCATCCTCCTCCTCCTCACAGCTGATATACAGGCTATGAATCTTGAGCAGACATTTGCATCCAGCTTCCATCTGCTGTCAGTTCAGTTCAGGAAATGAAGATAACGTTCAACTCCACAACTGTATTTCTGTGATGATTGTTTGTGAACGTGTCTTTCGTGTCCTGACTAGGGCTGTCACGATTATGAAATTCAGCTGACGATTAATTGTCTGAAAAATCATTGCGATTATGACGATTAATGAACCCTTTTTGTTTTCTAAAAAAAACCGTACCAATTGTAAAGAAAAAAGCATCATATAATGTAAAGAAGATGTGACAGAATAAGAATATGTGAAGAACTCAAACAGTATCTGATGAGTAAAAGCCGTGTGGTGTAGTATTTAGTAACACATCTGAATCCAGCTGACGGCGGTCTGATCTTTAATGTTTGTGTAGGAGGAGATTGAACACTTTCAGTCTGAAGTCACATGTCGTCCAGATTCCCATCATTCCTCCTGATCAGATGTCAGTGTGATTTCTTGAGGATCAGCAGTACAACTGATGACATCATTCTGGTATTTTTTGCTCCGGCTGAGCTTCAGTGAGTGAAATGAGGAAAATGTTGTGAAATTGTCATCTTCTGTTCCCCTTCATGTGCCAGATGTGTGTGTGTCTGTGGAATGACTGGAATCTGTTTCCCGCCACGTGCTCCAGTGTTCCCTCTCTTTCTCTCTCTCTGTGTGTGTGTGTGTGTCACATGCTGTTCCTGTGCTGTGTGTGTGCAGTTCATTTTGTTTTTTCTATAGAAGTGTGTATGTGTGTGTACAGTATACGTGTATCTGTATATGCATTTCTTGTGCGCGTGAGTGTGTATGTGCATGTGTTTGTGTACGTCATTGTGTGAAAATGTACGTGTGTGTGTTTGTGAATATGTTTGTGCGTGTGTGTTCGTGCGAGTGTGTGTGCATGTTTGTGGCTATGTTTGTGCATATTTGTGCATGTGTGTGTGTGCGTGTGCTTGTTTGTTTGTGTGTGTGTTTGTTTTTGTATATGTTTGTGTGTGTGTGCCAGTGTGTGCATGCATGCTTGTTTGTTTGTGTATATGTTTGTGTGTGTGTGCATGCATGCTTGTTTGTTTGTGTATATGTTTGTGTGTGTGTGTGTGTGTGTGTGTGTGTGTGTGTGTGTGTGTGTGTGTGTGTGTGTGTGTGTGTGTGTGTGTGTGTGCCTGTGATGCCGCGCATTTGTGCATATGTGTGTGTTCGTTCATCGTGTTGTATATTCCCGTGGGACCTAAACGTGAATATGACAGAATATGGATTGGTAGTTGCGAAATATTTCTCTATAAGCTCGCTGTGTGGTAGTTTTGGGCTGTCAGGAGGAAAGTCTGAGATGTTGTAGAGATGAATATTACAGAACGCGCACGACATATCACGTGTGTTTTCACTGATTTGTTGTGTGCCTCTGTAAATATTCATCCACAACAGCAGCTCACATTGAACGGCAATTCCAACTACTTCCTTCTGAAAAGGATGAGAATAGTCCACACAGCAATACTCAGGATGTGTGATGTCTGATCATTTTCTGGATGTCCTTTGCAATGGTAGTTGATAAACATCGGCTGGGTGTGTGTGCACGTGTTTTGAGGGTAGATTTGTAATATCATGTCTACCAGGCCTTGAGTCCTTTCATGACAGAATGTGTGTGTTGCGCCATGCACGTCTGCTGTGTGTGATGTGTGTGTGCACTGCCGTCTGTCTGTGCTGACTTTATGTGTGTGTCTGTGTTGTGTGTGTGTGTGGTGCGCATGCTTTGATGTCTGTGTGTGTGTGCGCATGCCACTCTGGGATCTGATGTATGATCTCATGTGTGTGTGTGTGTGCCATAGCACGTCTGCTCTGTGTGTAGTGTGTGCTTGCGTGCATGCACGAGTGTCTGTTGTGTGTGTTGTGTGTATCTGTCTCGTGTGTCGTGTATGTGNNNNTCTCAGATGTGTGTGTCTGATCATTTCTTGTGTCTTTGCAATGGAGTTATAAACATCTGCTGGGTGTGTGTGCACGTGTTTGTGTAGACTCTTTATACATGTCTACCAGGCCTTAGTCCTTTCATGATCCAGAATGTGTGTGTGCGCATGCACGTCTGTGTGTGTGTGTGTGTGTGTGTGTGTGTGTGTGCGCGCATGTGTGTCTGTGTGTGTGCGCATGCTTGTGTGTCTGTGTGTGCGTGTGTGTTCGTGTGTGTGTGTGTGTGCGTGTGTGTGCGTGCGTGCGTGCGTGTCTGTGCGCATCTGTGTGTGTGCACGTGTTTGTGTAGACTCTTTATACATGTCTACCAGGCGTTAGTCCTTTCATGATCCAGAATGTGTGTGTGTGTGTGCGCGTGTCTGTCTGTGTGTATGTGTGCGCGTCTGTCTGTATGTGTGCGCATGCACGTCTGTCTGTCTGTCTGTATGTGTGTGCGTCTGTGTGTGATAAAAGCGTCTGCTAAATGACTAAATGTAAATGTATGAGTCTGTGTGTGTGTGTTTTGGCTTCTTTGCTGAAGGAGATGACATTCAAAAATACACCTTTAAATAACTATGTATCCTTTAATGTCATTATGTACAAGTGCGGTGTAGAATGAGATTTTTACTCCTGGTTAAGGGTTTGTGTTCTTAGACATGAAGGAAACGTGTTGGTTGGCTCCGAAATAGCAGACATCATCTTGTAATGGCATTATTTGGACACCAAGACGGTCCGGTTTAAGTTTGATAGTTTTAAAGAGGTTTTCTTGTCAACCTGCTTGCTGGACCAGTTAAACCATCTAAAACTAGCAGAACTAACTAAGGCTGGCTTTTATCTGCAGGACATTTTGTTGACTGGTGACAAAACCCAACACACACATTTCCTCCTGTTCTGATAAACGGACTTTTCTAAAGACTAAAATAGGCCATTCTGCGATTTAATGGCTTGAAACTATACAAATGGCCGATCTTGTCAGTGTCTATATATAAACGTGTTGAAGTCTCTTCTGAATGCATACATTTAAATGAACTAAGAGCGCAACATGCAGCGTTTTCAAATACCATTATTACATGCGGACAAACGCTGTATCTGGTGGCTGTGTATGGAAGTCTTTTGAGGCCACAGTATTCTTTTCCTTTTGTGTTCCATTATTGTTTAAAGGCGGCATAACATGCTATGTCATGCATTCTGACTTCTTTATTCTGTTTAACGTGCTGGCTTCTCATGCTTAACATGGTCAACTTGTCAAAAGACAAGTTGTTTTGTAACAGGGATCCTATTCCTTTTATTGGGCAATTCTCCTGGAAAAGCACGCCAAGGCGAAAGAAAGAGCCCGCCCACACACCAACCAACGAGCGAGAGGAAGGCCCGCTTATCAGGATTGGCTGCGCTGCATCAAGATTGCAGCTTGTTACTCTTGCGATAGTGAGAGAAGTTGAGGTGTGTCTGTTTGTTCACGGCATTTCTGTGATGGATGTTATATAAACGCTGGATATAATGCTGGATTTGGAGATGGTTTGAAACTGACAGATGGAGCGGTCCCACGATAAAGGTGCCGGGCATGAACCGCACGCGGTAAGTCAAACTGAGTCATACGTCTGTGTTTTGTTGGCAAACGGCGCATGCGTGCATAATGTAAAACCATGAAGGGATTAATGCGATGATGTGTTGTGTGCTCGTGCTGTAGTTCCATCCCTCGGTAGTTCCCCCGCCATTTCTTAGTGCCATCTTATTTGACATTAGCATAAGATATTAGCACAAAGCGTCAACCTATTCAATATTGTTTTGGTGACTGTTAAACTAATAAACGTTTGAACTGATATTAAAGTCAGAATTGGGTCATTTTAATAGTTTGTTTTTGTGTTGCTAAATGGCAAATATCTATTTTGGCAAACAGTTGCCTGTTTTTAATCATGTAACATTTCATTAGTAACATTAAAGATTATTTTTGGGGGGATTGGGGTTGGGCGAGGTTGCGTGCAGTCTTCCTTCTTCTTTGTTCTTGGCTGATCACACTGTTTATAAGCTGTTTGTGTTATCTGACATCTGTGACGTCACTGTAACGTGCCGCTGATGTGCCGAAAGAGACCACCGGTGTGACGTGTTTGCAAACAATTCTACAGAAAAACAACAGAGAATTGAGTTCAAGAGTGTGTGTTGAGTTTCAAACATAAACATGTAAATGAGTGGAATATATGGTTTATATCACTTTAATGAAACTAACAGTTTCTCATCTGGACCTTTGTAAACAGTGATGAAATGTCAGTTCCCATGATGCTTTGCCATGCTGTCGTCTCAGATCAGATGTTTGATGTGTACTTTCACAAATACAGCATTTATATTTTAGTTACTGAGTTGTGTGATTTGTGAACGTGTGTGTGATCAGAGAGTGATAAAGTGTCTGTGAAATGACCTTCAGCTCCCTTTTCAATGTGAAATCTTCCCCATGACTCTTCACCTCCAGGGGTCATGCTCACACTTTGACCTCCGGGTTCAAAAATTCTTTGTCACCTTGGAGAAGCGTGTTAGCTCGTAGCGTTTTCTGGGACCACGGCTCAACAGATGTGTTTCTGTGCCGTTACGTTTTATTTGACGAATATGCTTGAAGGAAACGAACAGCGTTGTATTGGTTTTTCTCCTGTGGAATGTGTAAATAGTGCTGTAATGTGGCGTTCCCATGATGCTTTGCTGTATGGTTGAGCAGTGCTGTCGTCTCAGATCTGATGTTTGATTTACGTGTGTTTGGACGGGTCATGTGTTGGGTTCATTCACAAAGATGCCATTTAAAGCACACGTCCCGACAGAAGATGAACAGATTTTTTGCTCTGGCTCCTGCATGACAACAGACGCTACACCATTAACACGCACACAGAGCAGCCGTGGTTTCATGTGTGAGCTGACCCACACAACGCTGCTCATAAATCTGGACAAACATTTGTGTGGATCCGGGTGGTAAAAAGTGCTTTGAGATGTTAAAACCTGTTTGATTAAACTAGACGTTTCCCATCCTGACAAGACATTCCCAAGTCCGGACTGTTAACATGTTCAAGATGATCAAACATCAAGTGTGTCTGTTGTACAGCTTCAGCGCCGAACCAAACTCCTGAAATATAAAGATCATCTCCTCTCTCTCTCAAACATCACATGTGACACACGTCTTCTGATGAAACGTACGGAAGTGCTCGTCAAACACACTGTGTTAAGACTCCCAGCATGTCAGTTTTAGTAACTGCTGGTTATTTTGTGTTGTGTGTGTGTGTGTAATTGGCCTTCTGATGCTCTGCGGTTTCTGTTTGAGCTAGAACAAAATATCACAACTCATTTATTTCCCACAGTCTCATTTAAAAACTCCTTTCATTTCAGCCCCGTGGGATTGAAAAGCAGTTTAATAGTTTACACTTACTGTCAAAGGCCACGTTTACACGATGAAAAACGGAAATGTGTTTCCTTTGCGTTTTTGAAAAGTTTCACGTACACATGACAGCGTTATCAAAACGGTTTACACGGATCCAGAATAACGGATAAAACCGCTGTAGTATGCACACCAGGCCAGTGGATGGCGCTGTTGTTGTGTAAAGAAAGCGGACGTGCCTTGGCACATAAACACATGCACAGTTAAGCCAAAAGTGCTTTTTGATACCGTTGGTGGACGTGTATGTGTGTTTAAAGTCTGGCGAATGTAAATAGTGTGTCTCCGCTGGTCTTACTGGTGCAGCAAATCCACATTTTGATGGGGAAACACACACAGTCCAGCAGCGAGAGCTCACAGTACCGAAACCGCCATATTGTTTTGGCTGTACTCGCGCGTGACGTCATCATTTTCAGAAAGTTCCGTCTTGTAGTTTACATGGAAACGAAAACGACGGCGTTTTCAAAAAGTTGCGTTTTCAGTCCCCTAAAACGCCGTTTCCGTCTAAACGAACAGCTAAAACGCGTACAATTTTTAGCGTTTTTTGTTGAAAACGGTCTCGTGTTTTCGGCCTCTAACATGTGATGAGGTGGAACTGGATGAAGGGGATTTCAAAATGTTTGGTTTTCTCTGGGATTGGAGTAAAACGTCTCTTCAGATCAGGAACGTAAAACAGACTGGAACATGCGATGAAGCTTTTCATGTACTGTACAGTAGTGTGCGCGATAAAACATGTTCTTTGACTTCTGTTGATCGACATTGCTCAGGTATACTCCCTCTGTAGGGAGCTGAAGTGTCTTTAAATGTCTTGACATGCTCGTGACATCTCTGTGTCTTCAGTTCTAGTCATGTGGGAATGTTGACATCATCAGCGTGAGTGGATGACATGATGATTGTGTGTGATGTGTGTTTGACAGGTCAAGAGCTGTAAATGTGAGACGGAGATTCGGGCTTTGACTCTGAAGAGCTTGTTGTATCTGGAGCGATACATGTACCTGATTCTCTTCAACACGTATCTTCACCTGGAGAAGAGAGACTCGTGGCAGCGCTCCTTCAGCGATTGGATGATACAGGTGATGTCACACACACACAAATATAAGAGTCAATGATTTTCTGGGACATTCATGTGTCTTTTATGAAGAGTGTGTTTGTGGTTTGTGACCTGCTTAAGGCTGCGGTCACACTCACGCCTTTTTGCTCCATTGACTTCTATTCATACACATGCTAATGCGCAGAAGCAAAAGCCCGTCCAATGATATTTCACTGTGTAGCAAAAAATCAAGTTTGGTGAACCTGTGAATTCGCATCACGTGAGTGCGTGAGACCAACAGAAGATCAAAACAACACAGCGTACCCTGTCAAGGGTTTTTGCAGCACTGTCCAAAGGACTTTAGCACGCTCAATGATAAGAGTATTCTTTCATGTGGGTTAAATTTAAGAGGGTGATGGACATCGTTCCGATTTATTTGAAATGAGTTTACGCATTAAACAATGTAAAGCAGAGCAGAACATCCCTTTATTCTGAGCTTGCTTTTCTCTTTTTAGCTCCTGAACAGTTTGTTTTGATGCCGTAGTTTGCCTAAGCCTACCACCCCAACCTCATTCAAATAAGTCATTCGTTCTTTATCTGTTAATCGATTGAGATGACGTGCTGTGGCTGATGTTCAAGTCTGGAATTTACTGCCATTCCAAACAAATGACCGTCGCCCCTGCACAGAGTAATGCAGCTTCTCTTGCTTCATGTGTTTCTCTTCAACTGTCATACAGATCACACTGTCACAATCCCAGCGCTCCGCACAAAACACTGCCGTCATTTCACACCGAGACATCTGAACATTACTGATAAACACGTCAGCACAATAGACATGAGCTGTTAGAAAACATGTTTCTTTCTTTCGAACACTAGCAGGAGCATCAGTGTGTGCTTCAGTTCAGCTCTATTCAACAGTTTAGAACACCTGCTGTAAATATATGTGAACAATATACATGATTCACACTTGATACATGATAAATGTGTTTTTCTTTTGTGCTTGTGATGGTTTGGGTCGTCTGAGGTCAAAGGTCAGCTCCAGGCTCTGAGGTCTCTGTATGTTATACAACACATCTAGAACATTCAGAGGTTGTTTAAGGCTTCAGAGGTCAATGTGAGATTGTGTTAATGTTTGTTTGAATTTAGCCGGAAGCATCAGGGTATGATATGATGAACACTGATCAGGATGAGCCTCAGATGACACCGCCCGGATGTTTACTGATGTCACATATTTGACATGCAGCTCTCTCTCTCTCTCTCTCCCTCTCTCTCTCACTCACTCACTCACTCACTCACTCACTCACTCACTCACTCACTCACTCACTCACTCACTCACTCACTCACTCACT